>NW_027506894.1:1075689-1213059 GCF_052324685.1 Brachyhypopomus gauderio
GCATTATATAACTGTCCTTTTACACGTTTGTAATGTAAACATTGGCTGTATGAGGTCAGGGATGCTCGGTAGGTTTTTCTGTCACTTTCTTGCTACTGGTGAAGAAAGTTTGCGTATGTGATCACGTGACTGACCGGCTTCATTTGATTGGTCACTCGTACTCGGGTGACGAAACGTTGGTCAGTCTTCTCACTGAAAAGACGAATTATTTACAAAACTAAAGTAACGGTAGCACGTGACGCAAATCCGATTGTAACGGAGTAAAAGTCGCATTTTTCTCAGCACATATTTACTCAAGTAAAAGTAGAAGTCGTTCATATTAAAACTACTCCTACAAGTACATTTTTGTCCAAAAAGCTACTTGAGTAAATGTAACGGAGTAAATGTAACACGTTCCTACCCACCTCTGGATTTGATATGAGGAATATCAATGAGGCGGAGCCAGTGCTCCAGGTACAGAGTGGGTGTGGTTCATGGCCACACCCACAACCCTGTGTTGTGTGTGGGGTATTTAGTGTGTGCAGGTTCTCCTCACACTGTTCTCTCTACATTATTTCCTGCAGCAGGAAGGTTGTCATGGTGATGTGTTCATCTCTGTGATACTCTGATGAACATCTGTACAAGTATTTACACCACTATGTGAACGTGTGTTGTGGTGTCTCTGTTCTGTGTGTGTGTGTGTGTGTGTCCACTATGTGAATGTGTGTTGTGGTGTTTGTTCTCTGTGTGTGTGTGTGTGTGTGTGTGTGTGTGTGTGTGTCCACTATGTGAACGTGTGTTGTGGTGTCTCTGTTCTGTGTGT
Source organism: Brachyhypopomus gauderio (assembly GCF_052324685.1). Taxonomy (NCBI): domain Eukaryota; kingdom Metazoa; phylum Chordata; class Actinopteri; order Gymnotiformes; family Hypopomidae; genus Brachyhypopomus; species Brachyhypopomus gauderio. The sequence continues at coordinate 1,076,492 of NW_027506894.1, forward strand.
GTGTTCACTACGTGAACGTGAGTTGTGTGTGTGTGTGTGTGTGTGTGTGTGTGTGTGTGTTCATTCCTCCTCTTGTCTCATGTGTTAAACTGATCTCATGATCATCTGAAGATTCATCCTGGTCATCCTCCTCCACACAGTGGATCTTCTCAGCTTTCTTTGTTCATTACAAACCTTCACAAAGTTCTTCACTGGGACACACTGTCCTTACTGGATGTTGTTGTGGTGTCTGTTTGTCTTCACATCGTGAGAGACGTCTGATCTCCACACACCCCCGTCATTCTTTACGCACTTTCTGCCAGTTCGTTATTTCCTGATAGTTTTTGATACATCAACTGTGTCTCTATCAGACCAGACTGTGTCCCCAACGAACCAGACTGTGTCCCCAACAGACCAGACTGTGTCACTAACAGACCAGACTGTGTCCCCAAGGAACCAGACTGTGTCCCCAACGAACCAGACTGTGTCCCCAACGGACCAGACTGTGTCCCCAACAGACCAGACTCCATGTTCTTCATTCTGCTGTATTTTTGTCTTGTCTGGTACAGTCTGTTCCAACATCAGTTCCTCCTCCACTCACAGAACAGTGCATTAGAGATCACTGAATGAAGTAATGAATGTGTGGTACACTGCAGGTAGAAGGTGATGATGGTTTTATTGCACTGTGTCTTCTGCAGGTTGCACCAGGATGGAGTCTCAAGAATTCCATGTCAGTCGTTCCCCAGGAGAGTCTGTACTGCTGTCCTGCCGTTGTCCAGACAACCATGACATCATCAAATGGACCGTTGGATTTTCACTTCAGTCTACAGGTCCCACTGTGGTGTCTAATGACGCAGGACGCTACAGGGACAGAGTCTCCATATTTGATCAAACACCCTCCAGTAACTTCTCTCTGCTCATCTTAAACCTCAGGGAAGAAGATGCTGGAAATTACTACTGTGGAAAGTCTACATATGTCAACCTAAACGTTAGAGGTGAGTCACTCACATCCCAGTTCCAGCAGTGTGTAGAGGCAGTTTGGAAGTGTTCAGATGGTTTATGTTAGTGGTCAAGAGTCTAAGGACACATGCTGGAAAGGTTTTTCTGTTTGTCAACTGAACATTAAAACAAACTGCACAAAAACACAAAATGACAATGTAGGCAAGTCAAGGCAAGTTTATTTATACAGCACCTTTCATACACACTGGAGACTCAACGTGCTTCACACACAAAAGAAAGAAGCTCATTAGGACGGTGTAGATACCATGCTAAACCAGCAGGTGGCAGTACCACCGGCAACACATTGAACTAGCTTGCCTTGATGGAAGAAAGGGTGTGTTTATAGTATGTGGTATTGTCGTGGAAATTTTCTGGAAATGGATGAGGACTCAGACGTGGTTAAAATGATTAATTTATTACAAAAATATAAATATATAAATAGGAAAAACACAGATACAAGACAGACACAGACATGAGAGTCTAATTCAAGCATGACAACTCTGAAGGCAGGGGGGCAGTCCCCCTGCTTATATACAATCTTAAACACAATTCAACAGTTCTAGCAAGCAGGTTATCTTTAGCACAGCATGTTCTAAAATATAGGCGCCCAGCAGGCTTCTTTGTCTCACGTGTGTGTATCTCCCAATATGGACTTCCGTAGAGTTAGCGGAAGAAACTGATGTATCAGTTGAACACAGAGAAAGCTAAATGACCCAAGACCAGTAGCCTAGTGACTACCAGTTAACAGAGTGCTCTTACCCTCAGCACTCTCCCTGACCTGGGTCACAGTATAGCACACATGCATAATATGAACTAAACATGGTTACACTGAATCACACTACTTCATTATTGTAGTCCTTCTGCTTAGTCAGAATGGACATGTACTAAATCATAAAGTTCATAATGATCTCTTATAATCTAAACATGATCTAATAAATAACTTCTGTCACAGTATCCAGGTGTTTAAATACCCTGATCAACCAACCATCTCTCTCTCTCTGGTTTGACCTGAACCTAGGTTAGACCTATTTAAGAGAGGCTCATCCATGTCTCTCTCTGGTTTGACCTGCACCTAGGTTTGTCAGGGCTGGCTCGGATGCTTTTCCTCCAGCCGCCACTAGAGGCTCCCGAGTCAGTCCCAGTGTTTTGCCTGCTGCCAGTCTCTTCCCCTGGCATCCTTAGTTTAATTTAATGCGTTGAGTTTTTCAGCGTCTTTTGATTGCCTTTGTTAATTTTCTCCCGTCTCTCTACGGTTGAGTTTTCCGCATTGCTTTTTGTTCTCTATTGTCCCGTGTACGTATGGTTTCGTTTTATTTTCTGCGCATTGATTTTTTTTCTCATTGATTTGCGTTGGTGATTCTTTGTTGGGAGTGCACGCTTCTCTCTCACACTGTCTACTGGCTCTGCAACTCTTAGTGTTAGTGTGAGCGGGCACCCTTCTCTCTGTTTTTACACGCGGTGTGTACACTCCCACGTTACAAGGTTAGGCCTATTTAATAAAGTCAAAGTCAAATTTATTTATATAGCGCTTTTCACAACACACGTTGTCACAAAGCAGCTTTACAATCGTATGGGTCCAGATCCCTAATGAGCAAGCCAAAGGCGACAGTGGCGAGGAAAAACTCCCTATAGGGTGGGGATTAGGAAGAAACCTCGGGAGGACCAAGACTCAAAAGGGAACCCATCCTCCATTGGGCGGCCCGTTAACACAAGTCTGTGGTTGCAGGGTGGTTCCACAGTTTCACAGCAACAGTCAAGGCTCCTGTTCCCTGGCCAAGCAGCCTCAGTCCCCTCAGTGCAGGCGGTGGGCCTCAGGTGGTGGGCCTCAGGCGGGCCAGCATCAGCACGATCCCTCGTGGTAACGACTCATCCAACCCCGGCATCAGCACATCCACCGGCAAGCCAGACCATCCCCCAGGTGCCTGCAGGTGCCTGGATCCAATCATCTTGGGTGGAGGCATGCAAGAAGATAGAAATACAGACTGAGTGGACATGGATTTAAACCACCATTAATTTAAATGTACATAGCTCACGTGCCAGTGATGAGCATGTGGCTCCAGCAGGCTAATCTATAGCAGCATAACTAAAGGGAGGGGTTCAGAGGTGACCACAGTCATGAGGGCTCACTAAGACATTGCTTTCCAGTCAAGTCATTGTCACAAATAGAGTGATGCCATGACACAGCTGGATGACAGCATCAACATCTCAGATCACCAGAAATCTCAACGTCTGGGGGCCCCCAAGCCCCTACACCTTAGAAGGGGAATATTAGCTGAAGACTTGATTAAATAGGTGAGTCTTAAATCTAGATTTAAAGATTGGAACTGTGTCAGAATCTCGGATTGGAGCTGGAAGGCTATTCCATAATTGGGGGGCTTTAAAGGAGAAAGCTCTGCCTCCGGCTGTAGTCTTACAAATTTTTGGAGCTAGGAGAAATCCAGCATTTTGGGAGCACAAAGGGTGAGATGGGTTGTAGTAAGCAATGAGTTCACTCAGATATTCTGGGGCGAGACCATTTAACGCCTTATAGGTTAACACAGTGGTTCCCAAAGTGGGGGGCGCGCCCCCTAGGTGGGGCGCGGAGCTATTGCAGGGGGGGCGCGGAGCTTGAAAGTAAAACGTGCACATGTGTCAATATTAGGGATGCACCGATTCCGATATTAATATCTGAAAAAATTCTAGATCGGGTATCGGGGACAATGTGACCGATCCATAAAAACAGATCTATTCACTCTAATTATATGCTTGTATTGCTTGCTTTTCGGAGTTAGTTCAACCCTAATACTCGCGCTGGTGGTATTCCACTTAGTCCGTTTATTTGCTGGTTGACCAAAATAAACCTGGGCTCCAGCAATACTTCACTGTTCATACATGAACTGGTGAGTTGTCCAAAGCTCATTTAATGCGTTACTTACAGAAATAAATTAAAGAGCAGTGGTCTGACTCGGTCTACGGCGGAAAGCTAAAAAAACAATATTCCATACGCACGCTCAACTAGCTCCCTTAAAGAGACAGTACACATATTTCTGGCCGTTACATGCTTTGTGCTCTGCGTGATGTCTGCGCTTGCAAACTAGCCGCATATGTATTGCTGTTTCTCTTATTTCATCTCCTTATTTATTTTAAATTACATTTAGAATTCTTGAACCATTTAAAATGTTTCTTGCAGTTAATTTTTTTCATGTTTGACCAAAGTTGTGAACCTATTGTTTTTGTAAGTTTTCAACACATCCCTAGTCAATATGGGGGGGGGGGTGTAGGGGGGGCGCAAAAATATTCTCATCTACTAAAGGGGGGCACGGCAGAAAAAGTTTGGGAACCACTGGGTTAACAGAAGAATTTTTAATTCAATGCGATATTTAATCGGAAGCCAGTGTAATAGCGCGAGAGTGGGACTAATATGATTGAATTTCCTAGCCTTAGTTAGGACTCTAGCTGCAGCATTTTGTACAAGTTGTAGCTTCTTTATGGACTGTTTAGAGCATCCAATTAGAAGACTATTACAGTAGTCCAATCTCAACGAGACAAAAGCATGGACCAGTTTCTCTGCGTCAGCTAATGAAAGTAAGTGTCTCAGCTTGGCAATATTACGTAAATGGAAAAAGGCAGCCTTAGTGACATTGCATACATGTCTGTCAAATGAAAGATCAGAATCAATAGTGACACCTAAACTTTTTGCAGTAGATTTAGGTGTTACTGAAAAACCATCTAGGGTAAGGGGAATATCAGCCCAATTGCTTCTAGCAGCTTTAGGCCCAAGAATCAGCACCTCAGTCTTGTCAGAATTCAGTTGAAGAAAATTAGATGCCATCCAGTTTTTAATGTCCTGGACGCAGTTCTCAATCTTGCGAGTTGTAGTGATATCATCTGGATTAGAAGATATATACAACTGAGTATAATCTGCGTAGCAATGGAAGCTAATACCATGCCTACGAATGATAGTGCCCAGTGGTAGCATATATAATGAAAATAATATGGGGCCCAGTACAGATCCTTGTGGGACACCATACTTTACTTTAGAATGCTCTGAGCATTCATTATTTACTAGTACAAATTGGTAACGATCTGTCAGGTAGGACCTGAACCAGGAGAGTGCTTGACCTCTTATGCTAATGAGTGTCTCCAGCCTAGTAAGTAGAATATTATGGTCAATGGTGTCAAAAGCAGCACTGAGGTCTAGCAGTATGAGAAAAGAAATGTGTCCTTTATCAGAGGATATTAAGAGATTGTTCAATACTTTAGTCAGTGCCGTTTCAGTGCTGTGATGAGCTCTAAATCCAGACTGAAATAACTCTTAAGACATGTTCTGTCTGTAAGAAGGAAGAGAGTTGAGAAGAAACTACTTTCTCAAAAATTTTGGATATGAATGACAGATTTGAAATTGGCCTATAGTTGGACAGTTCCTGGGGGTTAAGATCAGGTTTTTTAATTAGCGGCTTGATGACCGCAAGTTTAAATGAACTGGGAACGTAGCCCAGGCTCAGAGAATAATTTATTATAGTAAGCAACGGTTCTACATTGCTGTGCAGTAATTCTTTAAGTAGATGGGTTGGTACAGCATCTAGTATGCATGTGGAGGGTTTAGCAGATTTCACCAGTGAAATAAGCTCCTCACGACCAATTGGGGAGAAGGACTCTAACGGGGCATCGGAGCTGACCAGACAGCTGTCAAGGTGCATTGGCATGTTGACAGGCTCTGAGATAGCACTACTAATTTTTTCCCTAATTTTATCAATCTTATCATTAAAGAACTTCATAAAATTGTTACTGCTACACTCTAGTGCAGGCGTACTCAACTAAATTTGTCCGCGGTCCAATTTTGGCAGATACCTGTGACCTGAGGTCCGGTACGGCGGGGGTGGCGAACGTAAGTTGTTTAGCGGGGGGGTGGCAAACGTAAGTTGTTGAGCTGGGTGGCGAACGTAACACTCGTGACGGAGTGTTTTTTCAATAGCCCTGAAATAAATGCTACGGTTTTGTTTTGGTCCGTATACAGTTAATCAGGAATGAGATTGGGTCCAGACAGGACTGCGTTCGGGTCCGGATCCAGTTGAGTACCCCTGCTCTAGTGGAATTAGAGAATTGATTTGTTTGTGACTCCTCGTAAGGTTGGAAACAGTTTTAAAAAGGAGTCCTGAATTGTTTTTATGTTTTTCTATTAAGGCCGATAAGTATAAGGACTTTGCCGTATGGAGGGCATGCTTATATTCAATAAGGCTGCTTTTCCATGATAGTCTATACACTTCTAACTTTGAATTTCGCCATTTACGCTCCAGGATATGCGTGGCTCGTTTGAGGCTACGCGTGTGCTCATTGTACCATGGTGCTATTCTTCTCTCAGTGACTCTCTTATATCGTAATGGCGCAACTTTGTCTGAAGCTGTACGAAGGGAAGTCTCGACGTGCTCGGTGAAACGCTCTAGTCCTTCCGGAGCTACAAGTGGATCAGTGTTTGTCAGACCCGGTAAAATATCAGTGAGCGCGGCTATGGTGCTGGGTGTTATAGCTCGTTTAATTTGGTAGCGGGGTGGCCGATGAATACAGTCAGTTAAACACAACTCGTACGTTATGAGGCTGTGGTCAGAAACAGCCTCATTCTGAGGAAGAATTGCTAAACTGGATATGTCAATACCAAATGACAAGACCAAGTCTAAAGTATGACTACAGTTATGCGTAGGACCCACCACATTCTGAGTGATACCCACTGAAACAAGAATTGCTTGAAAATGTATGCTAAAAGAGTCACACAGATTTTCAAAATGGATATTAAAATCGCCCACTATAATCACCTTATCGGCTGATAGCACTACATGAGACAGGAAGTCTGAAAACTCCTGCAAGAACTCAGAGTATGAACCAGGGGGGCGGTAAATAGTAATTAACATAAACGACTGCGACGCTTTTTTGGTTGTTAAATTTGAAACATTAGATACAGTGAGGATGAGATGTTCAAAAGAATTAAACTTGAAGCCAAATTTTTGAGAAATGCCTATATCAGAGTCATATATTGTGGTCTTCCCCATTCTCAGACACACCACATAAATTTTTTTGTTATTTAGCCAGCGCCATTATCCTTTGTTCTGACCACGTTGGAATAAACATAAACCGGCTGAGCTGCTCTGCTGTTTAAAGTTGGCGCCATTTTAGTTGCTTTGTTCTCCATAGGCAGGGTTGGCAGGTCCTACAAAAATATCCCGCACCCCGCGACCCCAGAAATTTTACCCGCGGCTGGATTTTCAAACAAGCCCAATTTGGCGTGAAAACCGCGAACCTGGCAATTCTGTCCATAGGAGAACTGAAACTACAACCCCCGCCTCCTCACGAGCGCACAAGCGCGCACACACACACTACTCTCCTCCCCTTTTTACACATACACACACACACACACACACACACTAGATACGCTGTCTTCACTGTAAATATACTGATCCTTGTTGATGCTGTTTGTTTTAGAATAGTTGGTTTTAAATAAAAGTATCATTTATTTTCACCAAATTGTCTGTGTTGATGTCATTCAAAAGTGTTTATCAACGAAAGTGCCCTTTTGAAACTTCGGTTTAAAAAAAAATATATTATTATTATCATCATTTTACTGAGGTCGGTTTGAAATGATCTTTTGAAAACCTGAGCGATTAAAAACAATGCCCTGTAATGAGCCACCACCTCGCACACACCCGACCTCTCTCTTCCTTTAACACCAGATGCGCTGCAGCAGCAGTTCAGTTCAGCGAGTGGAAGGAAGCGTCTTTAGCACAGCACACACGGTCACAGATAGACTTCTTCTCCCGTCCCCACCAGCCAGGCCACATACACATCAAGTCAAATCGTACCGTTTGCCCTCTCAGCCCAACGTGAAATCATCTTCTTGTGCATTTTCATGTCTCATACAGCAACAAACTACTAAGCATTTTTAGCCGACTGGTCACCTGATAAACTAGTCGCTCTAGCCCAAATCAATGATAGATAACGTGAGGACGACCACATACAAATAATTAAGGTACAGTTTGCAAATCTATGTGTTAAGCTGAACGTATTCTGTTGTATAGGTTTTGTTCGGCAATATGAATTAACACATTCATTTGTGAAAGAAGAAACAGGAAGTTCCCCATTACCTGTGAAAAATGCCCATCTGCATTCATGTAATGACAACACTCAGTAGCCTATAACTCCTCCTACTTTTTGGTCTTTTTACTGTCTTAATTGTAGGCCTATATTGATTTACTAATTGCAAAATATATGCAACAAGGCCTGCAGACAGTGGAGGGTAAACAGAAGTTAACTGAAGGACTTAATGACTGTATATGTAACGGTCGGTGCGGTTAGAAGGACGAGGCACGAGTCCACTCCAGCTTGCACAGACGCATGTTTATGTACACACACACACCGCGGATGCGCACGTTTAATTATTACAAATAGACACAGTAACATATAGACTCCAACAACGACGAGTAAACACACGCCCAAAAGGGAGGGGTCGGGGACCGTAACGTGACAGATGCCCCCACCAAGGGCACTACCCGTCCTGGGGTGCCAACAGGACCAAGTGCTCCGAACCCACATCGATGGGCAGATCTGACGCGTTCAGTCCTGCGTCTGGGAGGTGACCGCCCTCGGTGGAGAGTCCACCATGAACAGCTTAGAACACCCTCCCTGGGAAGACCGGGGAAAACACGTTAGACAAACATAACGGCACGTTGACAAAAACACAAACAGGAACATTAATGGACAGTGGCACGAAAGGGAAAAGAGGATTTGGAACGAACACCGGGACAGACACAAACACTGGGACAGGCACACACACAAACGGAGCCAGGCTCCGCGCTTGTAGGAGGGCTGTCAGGAGGGGAAACCCCCCCAGAGCTGCAGACGCTGCCATAGGCGGTCCTCCTCCCACCCTTGCCGCGAATCCTCCTCCGGGTGCGGCGCGGCGGGCAGATGCGCTGTGTGCAGCACGACTGGTCTCTCCGGTAGCCCCCGAGGGGCGCGCCGAAGGATGGCTCTGCTGCCGCTCTCTCTCTCGCCCCACCACGGGGCGTCGCCTTCCCCTGGTGAACGCCCCTCTGATCCGGCCTCTTGTGCGGTGCTCTCTCTCTCCGTCTCCGCCCGAACGCCAGATCATGGGCTCCACCAGGGTTTCGCCCCAGGACCAATCCATTACGGATAGGGAAATGGCTCCTCCCTCCGCCCTCTCTTTCCCCTCACCGTCTCCCCAGAGTATTCCGAGGGGGCCGGACTCAAATCCTCTTCCTCAGTGTAGAGCTCCCCTTCCAAGTACTTGTAGAAACCGGTGCACTCGGATGGGGGAGGGGTTACATCCTCTTCCTCTGACGCGGAGGAATCCTCCGAGAACACGGAAGATGGATGGCTCTTCTCTCCTTCCTCACCCTCACCGTAGTACTCGGTGGGGGCGGAGCATACCGAATGGGGATGGTCTTCCTCCTCTTCGCCCTCACCGTAGTACTCGGTGGGGGCGGAGTACACGGAAGAGGGATGGTCATCTTCCTCGACTTTCCCGTCGTACTCAGTGGGAACCAATCATACGGCCGGAGGAGGGTTCTCCTCTTCCTCCTCACCCTCGCTGTAATACTCGGTGGGGCCGAGTATACGGACGGAGGGGAGTTCTCCTCCTCCTCGGAGTCTGTCTCTGACTCCTCCCCCTTGAACTCGCTCTCGGGGGTCTTCTCCGTGGAGCAGAGTTCGAGGGAGCCTACCCTCAGTGGCGTGCGGGCTCTGGTGGGAGCGAGGTGTCGCTCCTTCCACAGCTCTACAGCAGCCTGGCGGAAGTCTGCCATCTCAGCTATCTGGGTCTCTCTCGCCTGACGCAGCATAGCCACACACACCGGGTCCTGCTGCATCTCCTTGAGGGTCGCGGGGGCGTTGCGGTGCTGGGCAGGGGATGGGGCATGGTGGTGCCTGCTGGGCCTCTTCCCCTTCTTGGCCCGGGTGGCATAGCCTGGCATTATATTCGGCTCGTCGTTCTGTAACGGTCGGTGCTGCTAGAACGCACAGGACGCTAGGACGAGGCACAAGTCCACTCCAGCTTGCACAGACGCACGTTTATTTACACACACACAGCGCGGATGCGCACGTTTAATTAAATAGACACAGTAACATATAGACTCCAACAACGACAAGCACAGGACACTGTGTGAACGCACATTAAATAGACAAACCACATAAACCCCACGTGATGACGAGATGAGCCACAGGTAAGACGTAACCGCACCCACAAAGATACACAGACGCAGACGAGTAGACGCAGACAACGTAAACACACGCCCAAAAGGGAGGGGTCGGGGCTGTAACGTGACAGTATATAGTTAATATTGGATATGGATTTTATCAGTTGGCGGTGTGACTTTTTTCCATTGAAAGTTCACTTTTCATTCAACATGTGCATGTAATTTTTTTCATAATGAAGTGTTCCACGTGCGCTGGGAAAAAATTGCCCCCCTCAAGCACTTGCCCCCAAAATGTCTGTGCACGCCACTGTATCTTACATTAAATTACATGTGTAGAATAAATTATCCTTTCATCAAATTTTTTTCATGTTTTGCCATGAAGTTTTTCTGCAGACATCTGTATAAACATACATTCTCTCTTTTTTCCAGCGGTCCTCCCCTCTTGGAGTCGGAGAGGAGGCAAGACATCCCAAACAAGATGACATCATCTTCCTCTCTTCACACCCACCTGTCCACCACAACATGGAACACTCTATTACATGTTCGTCATAAAAATAATAAATATGCAGGGTGGATAAAATGAATAAATAAATGAATACATAAAGGAATAAAACTACTGCTGTTAAAACATGCTTTGCTTATCTTATTTAAAGCAAGAGATACTTCACCATAATCATACTGTCCACAGTTCCCATAGTCTGTTATTTCCACCTGGTTCCAAACCCCAGGCTTCTTATATGCCACGTAAAAGTATTGCCAAGGAGTTTGTATTAAACGAAATTTCCTCTTGCTATGACCTACTAAAAGGGATAAAACATGAACATCATTCAATCTGTTTAAAAAGGCCCACCCCAGTCTGGTCCAATCTCTAGAGTAACCCAGAGGTTGGTGGAAGTGCGCTCCCCTGTCCTGTCAGTCTGCTGGCCCAGCGGAGGTTCTCCCCCTGCCCACTGTGCCTTTTCAGAACACAGTTTCCTCAAGGAACGTCAGCGGGGGCCCAGGCCTGTCTTGGGGTTACGGGGACCTCCCTGCGTGCAGCCTCGGCCCCCTCCTCCGAATGACGATGCCCGGTGCCCCCCGCAGCGTCGATCTTACCTCTTTGCAGCAGAGCGTGCGGTGGCACCGTAACACGTTTCCCCACCAGCAGGTTTCTTGAGGTCCACAGGGCGGTCTTTGCACAATTTAGGGTAAGCCAGAGTGCTGCAAACTCTTTTCCTGGTAACTTTTCCACTCCATGGCCCACTCCGTGCACCGCTAGCCGGGCACCTTTTCGGGTGGACCTCACCTGCCGGCAGGTTCGGGCATGATAGGGGGCCGATCTTGGGACCCACAGGTCCATCGCCACCTCACACTCCCAGAAAATGTGCCCCACCGTCTCCAGTCTGCCGCAACCCAGATGTGGACAAATAGCAGAGGCCGCCATGCCCCAGGAGTGCATGACTGCCCGGAGGATCTGGGAGGATCTCATGGGCAACCATCCATGCTAGATCTGTTTCTTTGTTCTGCAGAACAGGGTGCGCTACATTCCTCCACATTCTCTGGGCTTCCAAGCAATTGTGATGCATTGAACATACTGAGACACAGATGTATGCAAATGGGGTAGGAGAGGCCTGTAGGCATTTATAGGCAGGGAAACAGGAGAGTTAGATGATAGGGAGTTGTGTCAGTAGGTGGAGACTGAGTGGGGGTGTGTCCTTGTGTGGGTGTGTCAGTAGGTGGGAACTGTGAGTGGGGGCGTGTCCTTGTGTAGGTGTGTCAGTAGGTGGGGACTGTGAGCGGGGGCGTGTCCTTGTGTAGGTGTATCAGTAGGTGGGGACTGTGAGCGGGGGCGTGTCCTTGTGTAGGTGTGTCAGTAGGTGGGGACTGTGAACGGGGGCGTGTCCTTGTGTAGGTGTATCAGTAGGTGGGGACTGTGAGCGGGGGCGTGTCCTTGTGTAGGTGTGTCAGTAGGTGGGGACTGTGAATGGGGGCGTGTCCTTGTGTAGGTGTGTCAGTAGGGGGGGGGGGGGCTGTAAATGGGGGTGTGTCCTTGTGTAGGTGTGTCAAGTACCCAGACATCACACCCACACCCTCCCCACATCACCTACTGCTCCACCCACCCAACGGCCTCAGTCCATACAGTCAAGTATCCAGACATTAACCTAATGACTGCAGTCCATTCAGACATTGACACCCCACCCCCCCCACCACCACCTGCTACACCTCTTTTAAATCCTTTAACTGGTGACCCCTCAATCATATAAGCTGAGGCAGCGCAGCCTCCACCACAGCCCATCAACGCTGTACGCACGAGAACATTGTTAGTTTTTTCTATACTGTATTTACGATCAAAGCGAACCTAAATCTAGGGTCACGATGAAAAAACAGGTCTCAGGTATTAAATTGCAGTGCAAGTGAAGGTCTGGGGTGCTGTTCTTGCTGCGTGTGATTAGTTGGCTGGTGTTTAGATGGGGCTGTTGGATGGTGCTGTGATGACTTGTCTGAGGGACAGAGAGTATCATGCAAATACGTTTGCATATTCCTGGTTTCCCTTCCCATGTTATTCTGTCTTCCTTATTTAGTATTACTATTACCTGTGCTATCATTTGCATTTCTCTGTTGCTCACGTATCCCCGTTCACCTGGATCATGTTCACCTGGATCATGTTCACCTGGATCATGTCTTAGTCGTGTGTAGTTCTCTTCTTAGTCCCTGCTTTTGTCTAGTTGTAGTTCATTGTGTCTTCTTAGTAACCTGCTTAATCACTCCATTCTGTTGTTCGTTTGTTGAGCTGTGTTCATGTTGTTTAATGCATGTTGTGTTCAGGTTTTTCTGTATTCATTTAGTATGTGTTCCTTGTCATTTCTGTGCTTCGTGGTTTTTAAGTACTCCTCGTTTCGCTGCCCCATCGTTGTAAGCTTGTCTCTGTTATCTGGTTTAGTTCTTCTTTATATCCGTGTTTGCTTTAGTGAGTATTCAGTTCGTTATGTTCTCGCCCCGTGTTAACTTATGTCTATGTATGTGATTCTGTCTCTTGTTGGTTTGGTATTTGCCCCATGCTACTTGGCATTGTCTGCATAGTATGTTTCCCTGTGTCTAGTATTCTCCCGTGCTTAGTTCTTCACTGTGTTTAGAGTTATTTATTTATTTAAATAGATTTCACTTTCCTGTACCTGCATCATCCCTTTCTCAGTTAAACGTTACATAAGGCTAGCAGTTGTGCTTTTGTGAGGAACATGGCAGCTCTTCAAAGAGTGTTGGCTTTGAATAGAAGACATAATTTAAGAAGACGAAGTAATCCATGAAACCATGTAGTTCTCCTAAATGCAGAACAGTGTTTAAATACGAACCCCCTAGATCTTCCAGATTATGTGCTGTGTGACAGATTTCGGTTGCGTAGGGGGGAGATCATGGCCCTCCTTGAACTTGTGCAGGACTGTGAACGGGGGCGTGTCCTTGTGTAGGTGTATCAGTAGGTGGGGACTGTGAGCGGGGGCGTGTCCTTGTGTAGGTGTGTCAGTAGGTGGGGACTGTGAACGGGGGCGTGTCCTTGTGTAGGTGTGTCAGAAGGGGGGGGACTGTAAATGGGGGTGTGTCCTTGTGTAGGTGTGTCAGAAGGGGGGGGGACTGTAAATGGGGGTGTGTCCTTGTGTAGGTGTGTCAGAAGGGGGGGGACTGTGAACGGGGGCGTGTCCTTGTGTAGGTGTGTCAAGTACCCAGACATCACACCCACACCCTCCCCACATCACCTACTGCTCCACCCACCCAACGGCCTCAGTCCATACAGTCAAGTATCCAGACATTAACCTAATGACTGCAGTCCATTCAGACATTGACACCCCACCCCCCCACCACCACCTGCTACACCTCTTTTAAATCCTTTAACTGGTGACCCCTCAATCATATAAGCTGAGGCAGCGCAGCCTCCACCACAGCCCATCAATGCTGTACGCACGAGAACATTGTTAGTTTTTTCTATACTGTATTTACGATCAGGTGCTGACTAGAGGAACGAGGAGAAATTTAGAACTCAGCAGTTAACAATCAACAACGCTACAAATGTACCACAAGTGTACCACCCCGAGGCAAAAGAGGGGCCCAGTTGCGATAGTAGCACAACTGAAATTTGTCACATATATGTGTTAAACCAAAAATTGAAGGTAAGACAATTGAAATGGAATTAGACACAGGTGCTGCAGTTAGTCTGATTTCAAGGGAATTGTATGATGGGCTGAAGGTGGAGGCTGAAATTGATTGACTGTGTGAGGAGGGCATTATATCGCCTGTGAAGTTTAGCGATTGGGCCACACCCATTATGACCATTGTAAAAAAGAATGGAGACGTCAGGATTTGTGGTGATTTCAAGGTGACAGTCAACCCTGCCCTGTGCGTAGAGAAATATCCAATCCTGTGCATCGAGGATTTATTCACATCTCTAATCACAGCAGGAGGACAACATTTCAGTAAGCTGGATTTGTCCCACGCATACTTGCAAATGATTGTAGAATAAAAATCAAGATAATGCTTGACAATAACTACATCCAAAGGTATTTTCTGTTATAATAGGCTTGCTTTCGGGATCACATCATCACCAGCAATTTTCCAGCGGACCATAGACCAGGTCCTTCAGGGTCTTCCAAATGTGCACTGCTACCTGGACAACATCCTAATTACTGGCCAGGTCCGGGTTCAACACCTGAAGAACTTGAATGCAGTTCTGGGGTGCTTGAAAGAATTCGGATTACGTGTAGAGAAAGAAAAATGTGAATTCTTCATAATTGATGCCGATGGCCTACACAAATCTCCTGCAAAGGTCAGGGCAATCACGGAAGCTCCTGCACCAACTGACGTGAGTCAACTTCGTTTCTGGGGTTTGTTAATTATTACAGTAGATTAATTCCTAACTTGTCGTCTATCCTTGTCTGTCCACTGAATGCTCTTCTGTGTAAAGGGACGCCATGGCGTTGGACACCAGAATGCGCGACAGCTTTCAAAGATGCTAAAGAACAAGTGCCATCTCAAAGTGTGCTGACCCATTATGACCCACAGCTTCCCAAATGATTGGCATGCGATGCATCCCTCTATGGGGTAGGTAGTGTCATTTCCCATATCCTTCCAAATGGTCCACTGCACCAACAACTCCAGGAATGTTTGCAATTGCATGAAAACCAACTTTGGTTTCATGTAATGCATCCTTGGAAATTCTATATATGTTGCTGCAGGGCGATGCAATGCTTTAGGAACAGCATGCACACATTTAGATACGGCAGCTTTGATTAGTCCGTGGACATTGCCAACACTCTGTAGAAACCCACCTGTGGCATAAAATCAGAGGGTTGTCAGTAACTGCACCATAGGGCTAGTGCTTTTCCTGAGCTATGAGGCTTCGTAAAAATGTCCATATGTACCAGCATATATTACACGGCTAAAAATTACACAGCAAAACGGCTACCCTTTTATCTTGCTCGATCTCGTTCGCCTCTACGAAGTGCTCGAGTCTTTCCACATAGGTCATCCATTGTTCCACGTTCTCGTTGAACGCATTTATGTGTCCGATATATCTGAATCCAGCCACGTCGTTAGCACTCTTATAACACTCTCTCGCGGCCGGACTTTTCCCGTCCTCCACGCACAGTCAATACCATGGCAGGAACAACGTAGTTAATATAAAATCCCACCTTCATTGCCAATAATGTTATGTTGTGTTGTGGGTTCCTTTAGACAACCCTTCGAGGACACACACACCGTTTCGCTATTGAAACCATATTGCTTTACTAAGGCATCTGCATTGGTGTACAGACAGAAAGCACACAATGGGGCAGCACAGCGCCCAACAGTGGCACGGATGACAAACACCAGTATAGTCCATGCAGACTACATACATCACATGTGGGATGTTTGACATCACTCTCACCTGTTCCTTCATTCTGAGAAGATGAGAGTATCTTCAGACCCAGGAGAGTCTGGGTCCTCTACCAGCACAGGGACTGAGGTGGATATATTATGGTGATCCCTGTACCTCAGTACAGCTGGATCGGTACCACCCACAGCCTGAACACACCAGAGATCTTCTCATGTGTTATTGATCCTGTAATGTATGGATGACACACTGCTGTTTACAGGGCACCTCCCACAGGTGTCCAACATATGACTGATTCAATCATAGAGAGGACAAACAGTCAGTGGATGAAGAGATTTCACGCTGAAACAGCTTAATCCCCAATTTAACATGTCTACAACGGTCAAAGGTCACAACCATTTAAGATTACATAGAATATTGAGCAAGACACACGTCCCCTCAATCACTGGGCCCCTCACACACGTCCCCTCACACACTGTACACTTGATGTCTAGGTCTGATTGGGGTGTGAAACCACCTGTGTTTTCCTCACAAATGTTCCTGCTTACACGTCCTCTCAAGATCACCACAGTCACTTTAGACACTAAACTGAAGGAAGAGACACAGAGAAAGAACCAAAATCAAACATGTTAAATGTTCTTCTCACAGACCCAAGACTCTGTCACAGCCCAAATAATTTAGTCTCTGTAACAAATGTATGAATACAGTCTTCACATCTGCATTACACCATTTGTTTAATTAATTTCAGGTCAAAGTCAAACCAGTTTGTGTGGTATATTAGTGTGTGACAGTGAGGAAGCAACAGAAGAATAGAGCAGCAAAGGGTTTAATGTCCATTACTGCAAACATAAAACATTACGGAAAGCAAACATAAAACATGACGGCAAGCAAGCATAAACCAATACAGCAAGCAAACATAAAACGGCTGCCAAACCAGTTTGTGTGGTATATTAGTGTGTGACGGTGAGGAAGCAGCAGTAAGCTGGAGCAACAAATGGTTTAATGTCCATTACTGCAAACATAAAACATTACAGCAAGAAAACATAAAACATCAGGGCAAGAAAACATAAAACATTAGGGCAAGAAAACATAAAACTTTTCCTAAAGAACTTATCGTTGCTTAACCTACATTTTTTTTATTTATGAGTACAATGAAAATTAAAATCATGATTTCATAATAATGTAAATATTTACTTGCTGCACTCCTATTTAATGAATAAATATTAAAACCAAAGTTGAGTTAGCGGACGTTTCCCTGATTCAGGAACTTGATAGTAAACTGGCGCCATCTGGTGGAGAAATCACACTTTTTCAACTCCTTTATTTCTTTACAAAAGCTCCTCCTCCCTGTGAACACCTGCCTGTTTGAGAAGGTAAATCTGGGAGTGACACACTAGTCTGACGTGTGATTGACGATTCCACATCTTTTTTGGCGACGAGGTGAACAGATTGCTTGTAAGTTTCGGCCGGGATATTGCAGTGGTAGAAGGCTGATGGTCATACAAAGGAGAAAATGGCCACTATTGGAAATCTGACCCTTTTGACTCAGAAAGCCAGGCTTGGGAGGAATACTGTGAAGTTTTGGAACAGTTTTTCATTGCAAATGGCATCACTGAGGAGGAGAAGAAACGGGCTATTCTTATCAGTGTGGTAGGTGCGACCACATACAGTTTGATGAGAAATCTGCTGAGTCCAGTGAGAAAACATATGCCAAGCTGGTGAGTCTCCTGAAAAATCACTTCAATCCAAGACCCAGTTAAATAGTTCAAAGATTTAAGTTTGATTCCCGGTCAAGAAGAGCCACTGTCACGTGTGACCGCGGCCCCTCCCTTAGCTGTCACTCCGGATTCCCTTGTATGTGTGTTCCATGTCTGTTCATCCCGCCCCGCTCGTTTATCTCGTAATTCCCTTGTTTATTGCCACGCCCCTGTATCATTGTCTGCATCTGCTTGTAGTTAGTTTCCATGTATATAAGCCCCTGAGTCTCCCTTGTCCTTTGTCCGGTATTTTGATTTGTGATCGTGTCTGTTTCATTGCTGTTTCTCTGTACCTGACCATATTCGTGTTTCCCCTGTTACCCGTGCTCCCTGTCTTTGTAATGCCTGTCTTTGCATGTTTCACGGACTGCCCTCCTGCTATCGACCCTGCCTGGCTTTCGGATGATGATTACGGTATTCCCCTGAATAAATCTCGCTCTTCTCAGCACTTGTGTCCATCCTCTCGCTCCGTGGCACGAGCCATGTTACAGCCACAGAGTCCGTGACTGAATATGTAACAGAACTGAAGACGATTGGCCCAAGATTGTAATTATGGAGAGGCTCTGGAACAGATGTTAAGAGATAGACTGGTGTGTGGCATTAATGATGACCGAGTGCAGAGGAGGCTTTTGTCAGAGACAAACTTGACATTTGAACAAGCGTGGAAGATTGCTTTGGCTGTAGAAGCGGCCAGTAAAAATGCACAAGATTTGCAGGGGAAACAAACCTACACCGACTGTAATGCCATACAAGTTAAGCCAGACAAATTTGAAACAAGAAAGCCTGAAGGAAAAGTCATGAATGAGTGCTATAGACGCAAAGGAAGGTCACATTTAGCCACAGAATGCTGGTTCAAACAAGAAAAATGTCATGTATGTGGGAAAATTGGCCGCATTGTTAGAGCCTGTTGAAACCGGAAGTCAAGGCACCCTGGAGAAAAGAAGGAGCAAAGTCATGGTAGTTCACGAATGCAGCGATCACATAAAGTTAGTGATGAGATGGATGCAGCAGAAGCTGATGAATGTGCCTTTTCATTGTACAGTTTGAAAAGCACTGGTGTGACGGGCAGGGTGAGCAACTAAAAAGGAAGCGATCACGCCAAGTCTCAGGGAAATAGGATGGTTTAATAAAAAGTTTGCAAACCAAAAACCCGTGCATGGTTCCAGATTAAGGAAATAATAACCAGCAGTCAACTGGTACAAAGACAAGACATATATAGACGAACAAACGACCCTCAGGTGAGACGGATCACGGGTCCCGCCCACCTGAGGGACGAACATCACGCGACCAAAAACAGGACCGCTGCCGCTATAACCGGGGGCGACCGGTAGGGGGCCCCCCCACAACGTGACAATTATTATATAAGTACAGCAGCGTCTCCTACCATGGCGCACACTCCTCCTCCTTCAGCGCCATCCTGTTCTGCTCTGACATCATTCGTAGTGCAGCTCAGTCTTGATGCTTTCTGTTGCAGCAATAATGCTGTTCACAAATGTTGCCAGTCTGTAATGCACTCTATTCAAGTCCTTGCGGATGTTGCCCACTCCGTACATTGGTAACAGTGTCGGGGCAGGCCCCAGCACTGTCCCGCCTATGACCACCAGAGGGCGCTCACAATCTACGTCACGTAGACGCAATCAGCGAAGATGACGTTCAGCTGCCTTGCTCCCTTCTTAGGGAGGCTCGCTGCTGTGTCTCTTCGCTGAGTTGTTTGTGTTCTCTCGAGCAGCCGGTAACTCTGTTTGGGTATGCTTGTCATGGTTTTTTGCTCTCTCTCTCTCTCTCTCTCTCTCTCTCTCTCTCTCTCTCTCTCTCTCTCTTCTGTCGCTGCTATTTCAGGTGTGTTCACTTCTGCGCCCTTTTGGGTCTATCTCAAGTTTTCCCCCAGCTGTATTTTTCTCTAGTTTCTCTTTCAGATCGTTTAGGGAAGTTTTTGTTTTTTCGCCGTTTAGATTGGTGAGCCGGTTCTTCCCCTGGCGGTTTTTGTTTCCTTTTTGTAATTTACCTCACGTTGACATATTCCGCATTTCATTTGTTTGCGCGCTGTATTTTCGTAGGCTACTTTCTGAACATTGAGTTACTTCCACGTCTGTTTTTTGTTTTCTTCTGTTTGTAGTTTTCCTTCGTGCTTCCTTCACGAAGATGTTTTTCTTTTCTCTCTTTTCCCGCGATCGTTTTGGCGGTGGTCTCAGTTTTTCATTATGTTTGTGGTTTTGGTGTTTGGGTTTGTTACAGCCCTACGCGGTGTATGCGCGTTCGCGTGCCGCCGCATAACAAAAACAGTATTTCTATAAATCGCTGGAACTCGTTGGTCAGTCGGGACTCCTCAGGAACGGTTTGCAGATTGGCCCTCGGAAACCTTCTCCTTTTAGGAGGATTGTAAGTGGTGATCACCTTCAGATGTGCCTCTACTGTCACCAGTGCACATCTTCCTCTTTGCGTTCATGGCAGAAATAAATACAACTGACTTCCGCACCACCACTACCAGTCCGGAACCCACGGCTTACAGTCCGTATTAAAAAATGGTCCAGCTTCCGCTAAGTGAGGGTAATTCCATCTTTTCAGGTTCAGTGAATTGACACACTGCTCGCCACTTAACCCCCTCTGGGACGGTGCTACGCCTTTTGTGTAGACACAATCCTCACCCCCACCAGCTTTTCCCACGCACTCAATTTGGCTCTCACTGTCAGGGCTCCTGCCGTTACTATCGTTTCTATAAACACACAAAGGGAAACGGGTTTTGGCCCCAGGCCACACTACCTTAGGGTTGCGTTACCTCTGGCTTGTGCTTTTCACTTCCTCCTTCTCCTGCGCAATCCACCAAACTGCTGTAGCTAATCCTGCAATGGTGGCAATTCCTATTATCACAGAAGCCACTTGCCAGCAGATGACCCGACTTCTGGATCTCTTCTTCCCAGAAGTCCGCAGTGCCTGCCGTGGACCCATGTAGCTCGTCCTGTCACCTTCACAGCCGTCTGGGTCACCAGGAGGACTTGAAAATGCCCTCTCTACACCTCGGGTTGTTCCACCTTGCTCTGCTGAAGTACTTTATAACCACCCTGTCACACCCAGCTCTGCCCTCCTTCCCAGTCTCATGTCACATGCCCTAACCCCGCCTTGTTTTTCAGTTTATTTGGTTTCCCTTCTGTTTATCACGTCCCTGTTCTCAAGTGTTTGCACCTGCATCTCGTTCTCCTCCCTGTTTCAATGTATTTAATCCCTTCTGTTTTATCCCCTCATTGTCTGTCATTGTGTTTGTACGCTGATCTCACCATGCCTACTTACCTATTCTCCTTCGCTTCCCCAGTATTCTGGTTTGGTTAATTCTGTTTAGCCTTCCTTATGTTCCTTGCCGTGTTTTCTCCTTGCCCGTGATATTTTTTCCTCTGTCCTCTTTGTCTGTTGTCGTGGTTCGTGTTGTGAACCCAGATTCCCGCGTTCAGTACTCCTCAGTGTTTAAACCTTATGTTTTACTCTGTTCTGTTATTTCTGTTGGCTATATTGGAGTATTCTTTCGTAGTTGCTTGTATGTCCATTATCGCGATTTGGAGTATGTCTCTGGTAGCATGTTAATGTTGTTGTGCTGGCAGTGTGTTGCTTAGTTGCCGTATCGTTTTGTTTATGTTCCCTTTATTGTACATCCCCCTTCTACCTGATTGTTCTTCTTGGTTCTGTTCTGTGTTTCTTTCATTTAATAAATTATTTAAAAACTTGCGTCACACCCGCCCCTCCATACGTTACACACCCACCCTCCATACGTTGCACACCCGCCCCTCCATACGTCGCACACCCACCCCCCATACGTTACACACCCACTCTCCACACGTTACACACCCGCCCCTCCACACGTTACACACCCGCCCCTCCACACGTTACACACCCGCCCTCCATACGTTACACACCCGCCCCTCCATACGTTACACACCCGCCCCTCCATACGTTACACACCCGCCCTCCATACGTTACACACCCGCCCTCCATACGTTACACACCCACCCCTCCATACGTTACACACCCGCCCCTCCATACGTTACACACCCGCCCCTCCATACGTTACACACCCACCCCTCCATACATTACACACCCGCCCCTCCATACGTTACACACCCACCCCTCCATACGTTACACACCAACTCTCCATACGTTACACACCCGCCCTCCATACGTTACACACCCACTCTCCACACGTTACACACCTGCCCCTCCATACGTTACACACCCGCCCCTCCATACGTTACACACCCGCCCCTCCATACGTTACACACCCGCCCCTCCACACGTTACACACCCACCCCTCCATACGTTACACACCCGCCCCTCCATACGTTACACACCCACTCTCCATACGTTACACACCCACCCCTCCATACGTTACACACCCACTCTCCACACGTTACACACCCGCCCCTCCACACGTTACACACCCGCTCTCCATACGTTGCACACCCGCCCCTCCATACGTTACACACCTACCCCTCCATACGTTACACACCCGTCCTCCATACGTTACACACCCACTCTCCACACCTTACACACCCACTCTCCATACGTTACACACCCACCCCTCCATACGTTACACACCCGCCCCTCCATACGTTACACACCCACTCTCCATACGTTACACACCCACCCCTCCATACGTTACACACCCACTCTCCACACGTTACACACCCGCCCCTCCATACGTTACACACCCGCCCCTCCATACGTTACACACCCGCCCCTCCATACGTTACACACCCGCCCCTCCATACGTTACACACCCACTCTCCATACGTTACACACCTGCCCCTTTATACGTTAAACACCCACTCTCCATACGTTACACACCCACTCTCCGGGCTGGATGTCGTGCAGCGGGCCAGTGGCTGGATCAGAAAGTGCTTCTCTAAGGTGCTTGTGGTTATATATATAAATATAGGAATATAAGAATAAATTCTGAACTCTTTGGAAAATTGAGCACGGGCACACGTCACCTGTCTGGAACACGTCACCTGTCTGGAACACGTCACATGTCTGGAACATGTTTTCACTCCCGCCTTCTCTCTGTCTAGTCCCCTTGACCCAAAGGGTGACCTCAAACTTCCTCATTTAGTCGCATGCTATGTTTTAAAAATACTCTCTGAGAAAGCAGAGTTTCAGCATGTTCTATAACAACCTGCTCTCATCTGTGAAGAGCACAGGGTGCCAATAGACAATCTGTCAGTCTTGGTGTTCTCTGGTAAATGCCAGTTGCCCTGCATGTTGGGCAATAAGCACAAGGGGGGGCAGTGAAACACAGTGCCTAATGGGGTGTGTGAATGTGGATGAATGTGTGTCTTTGTCCTTGTCTCTTTTTGTATAGGTGGGTGAATGTGTATGTGTTGGGGGGGGTGTATATATGGATGTGTGTGTGTGTATATATTGGGGTGAATGTGTACGTATATTTGTGGGTGTATATATGTGTGTATATGGGTGTGAATGAAAGTGTGTGGGAGTGTATATGTTTGTGTGGATGAATATGTGCGTGTAGGTGTATATATGGTTGAGGATGTCTATACGAGGGTCAGTGTGTGTATGTGTGCATGTGTGTGTACATACACATGTGTGTGGGTGTATATATAATGAGGGTGTATATAAGGGGGTGTGTATATGTATGTAGGAGTGTATGTACTCCTTGGCACCCTGCTGGGTGATGGGTGGCTCTTGAACACATGGGTTGCTGGGGCCAAGAAATAAAATAAAACAAATAAATAAATAAATAAAATAAAATAAAAAAGAAAGCTACCCAGGATGGCACCCAATATTTACAATTATCAATAGAGAGAGAAAACGTTTTTGCTTTAGAAAGATTGGATTTGGTGCCAATAAGTAGAACTTCAGTTTTTTCACCATTTAATTTGAGAAAATTAAAAGTGAGCCAGGTTTTAATTTCAGCGAAGCAGTCAGTAAGGTGAATAAGTAAGTGAGGGAAAACAGTAAGTGGGCTTACATGAGAAGTAGAGCTGGGTGTCATCAGCATAACAGTGAAAATTGATATTATAATTCCACAATTATGTGGTATAATGAGAGAGAGAGAGAGAATAGTTCTCTAATGGCTATGGGAGAATTATTTTGTGTAAAAATAACATACTTGTTATGTTTCACACTGCAGGGGGATGTGGTATTATGCAAAACTAAAAATGTCAGTTACACACGTCACACTATAAAATTGGACACTGCTAAACGTGAGAGAGAGAGAGAGAGAGAGAAAGAGAGAGAGAGAGAGAGAGAAAGAGAACTAGGAAGCAGTGTGTTTCCAGAGCTCCACACCTGTTTGAGTCTCTTGATTAAAGATGCTGGTGTGTGTGTTTCTCCTCTACTGTGGACTACAGGTGACTGCAGGTGAGTTCTACATGTGTATCTGTGTGTGTCTTCATGCTGTGTGTGTGTAGCACTGCTGTGTGTATGATAGAGGACATGGAGACAACCCCAGCACCTGGGTTTAGTTACTAGTGTTTGATATTGACCTGTACTCTGTGGGTTTAGTTACTAGTGTTTGATATTGACCTGTCCTCTGGGTTTAGTTACTAGTGTTTGATATTGACCTGTCCTCTGGGTTTAGTTAGAAGTGTTTGATATTGACCTGTCCTCTGGGTTTAGGTACTAGTGTTTGATATAGACCTGTCCTCTGGGTTTAGTTACTAGTGTTTGATATTGACCTGTCCTCTGGGTTTAGTTACTAGTGTTTGATATTGACCTGTCCTCTGGGATTAGGTACTAGTGTTTGATATTGACCTGTCCTCTGGGTTTAGTTACTAGTGTTTGATATTGACCTGTCCTCTGGGTTTAGTTAGAAGTGTTTGATACTGGTAGGTCTTTTAGTTACTAATGTTTGTTATTGGTAGGTCTTCCTCTCTTTCTCTGAGTGAGTAAGTATGTATGTGTGTATGTATGTGTGTATGTGTGTGTATGTATTTATGTATTTGAACATGTTATTAGTCGGGTCTATGAGGTTCTTCTCATCTTACAAAAGACATTAAGAGAATGTTTAGAGAAACATTAGATATAGAGGTGTATTCAACTAAGCATTTTCATAGTCGAATCGAAGCACCTTAAACGGAATCTCGTTTTCATTCAGGACTTTTTTCCACTTCAAAGTAAAAACCTAAAACACTCAGATAAATGAATAAACACGGTAGGTTGGCTTTATTCAGCTTTTATTTATATTTATTTATTTATTTTTTATTTTTATGAAACGTTAGAGAACATTAACGAAAAAAAAATTCACTGTCAGTGTGCATATCGAACTGTCAAGACAGGCCCTGTGCAAAATGTCAAAATATTTAAAATAAAACATGCCTGCCTGAAAATATAAAAACAAATTTCCACACAACAGCAAAAAAAATATAAGTAAAGGTTCAAGTAACGGGGTTTAAAAAGCAAACAACCAAAAATGTTTATAGGCCTACGCGACGAGACGAGACGACACACCGAAACGATTGAACTGTTGTTTTTTCTTTTCGCCTTATGCGTTTTAAATGGTATGCCATGTTGGTTGTTGTCGTGTGATATGAAAGACGTTGATAACATAACTTGCACTTTACTTTGTTTGATTGATCTTTTTCAAAATACTCTCACACTTTTGAAGTTTTTTGTAGCCATTATAATCTCGGCAGATGCTGACTATCCTGTAGCGTTCAGCTCCGCTCATTTGGATTGTGCAACTGCAGGGTGTGATTTATTAATGTGTAGTAAGGAAGATGACTATTGTTAATGCACACACATCATTTTTAAATATTTATTAACAGAAATTAGATGATTTTATTTGACAAAAGGCTATATATAACGAAAACAAAGACATTTAATGTAACAACTAATGCTAAGCTGCATCCTTGGGCACCCCCATGCAGTTAGAATGGTACATTTGACTATGACGTTCATGGTCGACTAGGGGGTATAGTCGACTATAGTCAAATCAGCGACTATTGCAGGTCACCCCTAATTAGATAACACAAGAGAATTGATATGAGGAATATCAAGGAGGCGGAGTCAGTGCTCCAGGTACAGAGTGGGTGTGGTTCATGGCCACACCCACAACCCTGTGTTGTGTGTGGGGTATTTAGTGTGTGCAGGTTCTCCTCACACTGTTCTCTCTACATTATTTCCTGCAACAGGAAGGTTGTTATGGTGATGTGTTCATCTCTGTGATACTCTGATAAACATCTGTACAAGTATTTACACCACTATGTGAACGTGTGTTGTGGTGTCTCTGTTCTGTGTGTGTGTGTGTGTGTGTGTGTCCACTATGTGAACGTATGTTGTGGTGTCTCCGTTCTGTGTTCTATGTGTGTGTGTCCACTATGTAAAAATGTGTTGTGGTGTCTCTGTTCTGTATTCTGTGTGTGTGTGTGTGTGTGTGTCCACTCTGTGAACGTGTGTTGTGGTGTCTCTGTTCTGTGTGTGTGTGTGTGTGTGTGTGTGTGTGTGTGTGTGTGTGTGTGTGTGTGTGTGTGTGTGTGTGTGTGTTGTGTGTGTTCATTCCTCCTCTTGTCTCATGTGTTAAACTGATCTCATGATCATCTGAAGATTCATCCTGGTCTTCCTCCTCCACACAGTGGATCTTCTCAGCTCTCCTTGTTCATTACAAACCTTCACAAAGTTCTTCACTGGGACACACTGTCCTTGCTGGATGTTGTTGTGGTGTCTGTTTGTCTTCACATTGTGACGTCTGATCTCCACACACCCCCGTCCTTCTTTACACACTTTCTGCCAGTTCGTTACTTCCTGATAGTTTTTGATACATCAGACCAGACTGTGTCCCTAACAGATCAAACTGTGTTCCTAACAGACCAGACTGTGTCACTAACAGACCAGACTGTGTCCCTAACAGACCAGACTGTGTCCCTAACAGACCAGACTGTGTCCCTAACAGACCAGACTGTGTCACTAACAGACCAGACTGTGTCCCTAACAGACCAGACTGTGTCCCTAACAGACCAGACCGTGTCCCTAACAGACCAGACCGTGTCCCTAACAGACCAGACCGTGTCCCTAACAGACCAGACCGTGTCCCTAACAGACCAGACCGTGTCCCTAACAGACCAGACTGTGTCCCTAACAGACCAGACTGTGTCTCTAACAGACCAGACTGCATGTTCTTCATTCTGCTCTGTGTTCTTGTCTTGTCTGGTTCAGTCTGTTCCAACATCAGTTCCTCCTCCACTCACAGAACAGTGCATTAGAGATCACTGAATGAAGTAATGAATGTGTGGTACACTGCAGGTAGAAGGCGATGATGGTTTTATTGCACTGTGTCTTCTGCAGGTTGCACCAGGATGGATCCTCCAGAATACACTGTCAGTCGTTCTCCAGGAGAGTCTGTACTGCTGTCCTGCCGTTGTCCAGACAACCATGACATCATCAAATGGATCGTTGGATCTTCACTTCAGTCTACAGGTCGCACTGTGGTGTCTAATGAGGCAGGACGCTACAGGGGCAGAGTCTCCATATTTGATCAAACACCCTCCAGTAACTTCTCTCTGCTCATCTCAAACCTCAGTGAAGAAGACACTGGACAGTACTGGTGTGGAGTGTCATATTTCCACCTAAACGTTAGAGGTGAGTCACTCACATCCCAGTTCCAGCAGTGTGTAGAGGCAGTTTGGAAGTGTTCAGATGGTTTATGTTAGTGGTCAAGAGTCTAAGGACACATGCTGGAAAGGTTTTTTTGTTTGTCAACTGAACATTAAAACAACAAACTGCACAAAAACACAAAATGACAATGTAGGCAAGTCAAGGCAAGTTTATTTCTACAGCACCTTTCATACACACTGGAGACTCAAAGTGCTTCACACACAAAAGAAAGAAGCTCATTAGGACGGAGCTCCATCATGTTGGGAAGGTCACTGCAGTGAGGAGGCAGGAGCAGCAGGTGGAGAGAGTGGAGCTGTTACGTCTTTAATGTCCAGAACAACAGAGAAGAACCTACACAGATCACCAAACTAAAGGAAGACGCTAGACGCTACAGTAAGGGCTCCCAGCGCAGAGCTAAACAGGCACTAGACTGGGCTGCTGGAGGAGAGAAGGAGACACGTTCAGGGTGCAGCAGACTGGCTCTCTCAGGACAGACTGGAGGATTCACACCACTGAACGGAGGGACCTGTAGACATTTATAGACTGATACATGAGAAACAGGAGAGTTAGATGATAGGGAGGTGTGTCAGTGGGTGGAGACTGTGAGTGGGGGCGTGTCCTTGTGTAGGTGTTTCAGTGGGTGGGGACTGTGAGCGGGGGCGTGTCCTTGTGTAGGTGTGTCAGTAGGTGGGGACTGTGAGCGGGGGCGTCTCCCATGTGATCTGGGAGTGTCCTACCGTGACAACTGCCAACAATATATAATACATAAATAGATAAACTAAATACACTGGTCCTACACCATTAAGTAATTTATAGACCAGTAATAACACCATGAAGTCTCTCCTGAATTGTACACGTAGCCAGTGTAAGATCTTAAGAATGAGGGTGATGTGATCACTTCGTTTGCTCCTACAGTTTGAATCAACTGTATCTGTTTGTCTTTTTTGTGTAAGGAATGCCACCTGATCTGTCTTAATCAACCTCACCTGCCCCTCATTACCACACTCCCTTCAGCCTTACTTAAGCACTTCACCAGCACATCTCAGTTGTGAAGTATTGCCGACTCATGCCGCGTACCAAGCCTTTCTATATCCTGTCTGCTCTCCTGTGTTCTGACCCTCGCTTACGTCCCCGACCTTGTCTCCTGCCTAATCCCTCTGTACCTTCTGACTTCTGCTCCCCCGGTATGACCCTGGACCGTCCTGACCACGCCAAGAAAACGCTGTTACTACTGATCCTAGTACTCGTGATTCACCTGCCTGTTTTTGTACCAGCGTCTCATTTCAATAAAAGCGGTGTTCTTCCGCATTTGGATCCCTCTCTGCCTGTTCAATACGTTACATTTTGGGAGTCTGTTAGGAGGTTGTTACAGTAATCAACCTGCTAGAGACAAAATCATGGATGAGTTTTTCTAGATGTTGTTTCGATAAGGAATCTCTGATCTTATTGATGTTCTTAAGATGATAAAAGGCTTATTTACTGATTAAATATGACTGCTAAAACTGAGATCAAAGTGCTGAGATTAGTACACCTGGATTACGAGCTAGCTCTTCTGAGCATCTAAGCCATGTTAAAAATTAAAAAAACGATTGACCTGTCCTCTGATCAAATCAATTAATCAAATGTTATTGTGTCTTTACAGTATTTAATTGTATGTCAGTGTATCGTTACAAGTTTAAGCATTTCATTTCCTTCAGTCATAAAGAATGTCACGTAGGGCAACGCCCCCTCTCGTAGCTGTCACTCTGGGTTCCCTCATGTCCGTGTTCCCTGCCTGTTTGTCCCGCCCTGCTCGTTGGTTTTGATGGATTCCTTGTTTGTTACCACGCCCCTGTGTCATTGTCATCACCTGTCCCTAGTTTAGTCCTGTGTATATTAGTCCCTGTGTCTCCCAGGTCTAGTTGTCGGTCTTTTTGTTTATGCCTGTGAGTTGTCTGATCTCGTTCATCGTGAGTACTGCCGTGTTTGCGCCTTGTGTTACCAGTCACCCGTGTATTTTGCCTGTCCTTCCGTAGTCAGTCTGCCTTGTTGTTTTCTTTGTCCGTGTTCATGCCTGTGTACATTTCATGTCAGGATTGCCAACCCGTTATGACCCATGCCCGTGACTACAACTCTGCCTTTGGAATTTCCATTAATAAATCTCGCTCTCCTCAGCGCTTGTGTCCGCCTCCCTGTTCTGCCCCGCGCAGATCGTTACATAAAGACCGACCCTACAAGGACACAGCGAAGGAGCGAGACTCTGGTGAGTTTAATCGCTGTGATGAGATGTTGGCTGGTTCGGTCCAGTTCAACTCTCCGATATCGCAGCGTGAACGAACCAGAGACAGAAATTCCCCTGGCGCTGTGGGAACACGGAAGTCTCGACGCGCACCAACGAAAGCCCAGTCACTTTCGGTTTCGACTGGCTTTCGCGTCGAGACTCCTATTGAGCGCTACGTGTCTGCCCGGCTTGGCGAACACCACAGGCGTGAGCAACCTGTGGTGCAAGCAGCGGGCAGACGGAATGAGCGCACAGACGAGCGTTGGCTTAACCCTCGGTTTGCTCTCAGTGGCCACTGCGAGCTCCCGACGCCTCAGAGGAGGCGGAGCCGTCGCAGAGAGAGCAACCGAGAGGCTTCTGTGTCTGTGTGTTCTTCCAGGCTCAACCCGGACACTGAGGAGGAGGACCTAACACCGCTGATCCCGCCGGCTACTCCACAGGACACCCCCATGTATTTTTTGGGGGGGAGTACAAGCCACGTCGGCTTGGCGGACACGCCCCCCGATGACGTCAGTATGGTGGCTCCGCCCCCCAAGGACGTCGGCTTGGCGGACACGCCCCCCGATGACGTCAGTATGGTGGCTCCGCCCCCCGAGGACGTCGGCTTGGCGTACACGCCCCCCGAGGACGTCGGCTTGGCGTACACGCCCCCCGAGCGCATCTCCTCACCCCAGGTTCCTGTCCCCGCAGCCCGTAGGCAGTCCGTGCCGGTTCCTGTCCCCGCAGCCCGTAGGCAGTCCGTGCCGGTTCCTGTCCCCGCTGCCCATCAGCAGTCCACGCCGGTTTCTGTCCCTGCGACCCAGGAGAGGTCGTCCACGCCGGTTCCTGTCCCTGCGATCCAGGAGAGGTCGTCCACGCCGGTTCCTGTCCCTGCGATCCAGGAGAGGTCGTCCACGCCGGCTCCTGTTCCCGCTGCCCGCCAGCGGACCCTGCCTGTTCCCGCTGCCCGCCAGCGGACCCTGCCTGTTCCCGCTGCCCGCCAGCGGACCCTGCCTGTTCCCGCTGCCCGCCAGCGGACCCTGCCTGTTCCCGCTGCCCGCCAGCGGACCCTGCCTGTTCCCGCTGCCTGTCTGCCGGCTCCTGTTCCCGCTGCCTGTCTGCCGGCTCCTGTTCCCGCTGCCCGCCAGCGGACCCTGCCTGTTCCCGCTGCCCGCCAGCGGACCCTGCCTGTTCCCGCTGCCCGCCGCCCGGCCGCGCCTGTGCCCGCTGCCCGCCGCCCGGCCGCGCCTGTGTCCCGAGAGACTGTGCTGCCCTATATTGGGCCTGGACTCTTTGTGCCCCCTGCTCTGCCATGTGCCCCTGTCTCTTTGCCCATGTTCCCCTTGCTCCCATGTTCTGTCCCTGGTTTTGTGTTGGTCCCAGTCCCTGTGTGTGTGCCTGTTCGTGTCCTTGTGCCCGTCCCTGTGTCTGGTTCCGGTGGTGTCCTCTCTGTCCCGGTTCCCGTGTCTGTTCCCCAGATTGTGACCCACTTCGTTCCTGTCCCAGTCTCCGTCGTCCAGGCCGTGTTTGCCTCAGTGTTTACCTCTGCCCTGTCCCCTGGCCCCGCTCCAGTGTCTGTCCCCTGTCCTGTCCTGTCCAGCCCTGCTCCTGTGCCTCGCCCTGGCCCTATCCGGTCTCCCTGTGTCCCGTGTCATGCCGTGTCCCAGGTCCCTCGTCCTAATTTGTCTGGTCCTGTCCCTCCGGTCTGTCCGCTGTCCGCTGTCCCTGTCCTGTCTGCCCTTGCGTGCCCCGGAGTGGCACGCTTTGAGGGGGGGTTCTGTCACGTAGGGCAACGCCCCCTCTCGTAGCTGTCACTCTGGGTTCCCTCATGTCCGTGTTCCCTGCCTGTTTGTCCCGCCCTGCTCGTTGGTTTTGATGGATTCCTTGTTTGTTACCACGCCCCTGTGTCATTGTCATCACCTGTCCCTAGTTTAGTCCTGTGTATATTAGTCCCTGTGTCTCCCAGGTCTAGTTGTCGGTCTTTTTGTTTATGCCTGTGAGTTGTCTGATCTCGTTCATCGTGAGTACTGCCGTGTTTGCGCCTTGTGTTACCAGTCACCCGTGTATTTTGCCTGTCCTTCCGTAGTCAGTCTGCCTTGTTGTTTTCTTTGTCCGTGTTCATGCCTGTGTACATTTCATGTCAGGATTGCCAACCCGTTATGACCCATGCCCGTGACTACAACTCTGCCTTTGGAATTTCCATTAATAAATCTCGCTCTCCTCAGCGCTTGTGTCCGCCTCCCTGTTCTGCCCCGCGCAGATCGTTACAAAGAATAAATGTTAAATACTAAAGGTTCAAAATATGAACAACATGACTGTACTAACATAACATACATGACTGTAATATCTGTCAATATACAATGTTTTTGTAAATGCATGGAGCATTGCTGGAAATTCAGGAGAGACATTTAAAGAAATTCTCTCTCCCTCCCTCTCTCATTCTCACTATCCCCCTTTCCTCCCTCTCTATTACACACTCTCGCCCTCTCTCTCTCTCTCTCTCTCTCTCTCTCTCTATCTCTCTCCAGGCTGCAGTCTGTTAGAGAATAAGCAGCATGTTGAGGTCAGTAGATCTGTAGGAGAGTCTGTGTTCCTGTCCTGCTCCTGCACTCATATGAAGGACCACGCGTGGAAGAAGAAGGACGGGTGGAGTGGAGAGTTGAGAGTGGAGTGGAGATCACCACACCATGAAGATCTCCACTCTACTCAACTCAGTCCCCACTACAGTGGCAGAGTTCAGATGTTTAATGAGGAATCTCCAGGAAATCTCTCTCTACTGATCTCAGACCTGACTGAAGAGGATAGTGGATTATATTCATGCTGGATTAATCACAATCAACACAGAAACTTCAGTCTCACTGTTAAAGGTACACTGATGAATTTTGACATTATTTATAGCTGCACAAATATATAATGCAATTTACAGTGAGATGATAAACTAGGAAATAACATTTTGTGTCTATGACATTTCCAGACAGTTCAGGCAAAATGAGGCATTTTATGTAGTTTACCCAGCTATACACCCTGCCTGGGTGCATTCACAAGTTCTTTTTTAGGGGCAGTCATGGTGCTGTGGTAGGGAACTGGTCTTGTGACCAGTTATGTGTTATGTGTTATGAGGGTTATGTGTTTGATTCCCAGGCCTGAGGGAATTGAGCAAGTCACCTAACCCCAACTGCTCCCCGGGCGCCGGGCTAGGGCTGCCCACCGCTCTGGGCACGTGTGATCCACAGCCCCCTAGTAATCACTAGTGTGTGTGTGTGTGTGTGTGTGTGTGTGTGTGCATGTGTGTTCTAACTGCACAGATGGGTAAAATTGGAGGACAAATTTCGATTGTGGTGAAAAATCCTTGTGGATCTCACAGTGCAGCTTAACAGCAGTTAACCAAACCTTAACACAAACACCCAGTCTTCTTTAACACACACTCAGAATGTCTTACACCATTTTTTCTTACAATCTGTTTCTCCTCCTAAGAACTGCAGCCAACTGTTAAGAACCTGGGGGATCATCAATCACCAACCACCAATCACCACCAGACGAGTTCTGTCCTGTGGAAGCCAACCACCAATCAGATCCTGCTGATGTCATTGGTGATACTGCTAGTGCTGCTAGTGTTGCTAGTGGTTGCTGGAGCTTACTGCACATGTGTGAAAGGTATGAATAAACACATAGTGTGACATAGTGACAGTGAACAGGGTGAACAGTGTGGGACTATTAGATGTTGTAGGTGTAGGTGACACTATGTAGATCAGTAGCGAACCCTGACCATTAAACCTGGGCCCGCTATACCCCCCCCCCCGAATTTTTTTTTCCTCTCCTAATAAACTGCACTAAAGAATAAAGAAAAAACCGAGACGACAGTATAACTTTAGAAACGCATGTAGTGCGTTCAAATATCATTTGTACTAGATAACTTGTTAAGCAAAATAAGTTTCCAAACAAAATAATGTTTCACAGCTCCGTGGTTCTCGCAAGCGGAATATGTAAATGAGGACGTCAAAGGGCCGAATCGAAACTAGCTAGCGGCGGTAGGCTAACGACAGCTAGCGTCGCCACAGCGGGCGGAAATTATCATACAGTTAAGCCCGCCCACTAAGAGGGAAGATATGATTGGTCAATTTTGCTGTCATTTGAAACGGGTATTGCGCTGAATTATAACTGCCAGGCCCTCTGTAAACGAACAGCGGGCATCACAGTCCTGATTAGGGGGAGACACAGGCTCACAGGCTTCCACTTAACCCCTCACCTTCCAACACAGATTGAATAGACACGGTTGAATATTTTATTTGCTTATATTTTTGTAATTGTTTAGATGTCGATTGTAAAACTGTAAGTGGATAAAATAAAATTGGATAATTATATATATAATGTTTTAAGAATATTTTAGGCCCTCTGAGAGGGAGTAGAGGGCCCTGACCGTTCCCCACTGTGACATACACACTGCAGCACCACTGTGGTCTTGGTGTGAGTAGGAAACTGAACCAAGATGTTGACATCAGCAGAATTCCTGAGTGGTGTGTGTGTAGTGTTTCATCTTCACACTTATATCCAGTACAACAGGTCAGGGGTCATGTGTGATGATGTAAACAACGTCCCAGCATGTGTGTGAGTGACAGATGCTCATATTCTCATTACTCAGGAAGAAAACAAAACAGTCAAGAGAAGAGAGGAGAAAGCAAACACAACGAGGTAAAACAGCTCCAGAATATGTGTGTGTGTGTGTGTGTGTGTGTGTGTGTGTGTGTGTCCCTCGTTCATGGTACAAAAGAAGAAAGATTGCAAATACAGGTGTGTGTGTGTGTGTGTGTGTGTGTGTGTCAGTGAGAAAGATAGAGAGAGAGACAGAAACCGTATATCCAAGCAGACAGTAACGTGGGGGTTAATCATGTCTCTCCAGGTTGAGGAGAGTGTGATATATTCAGACAGTAACGTGGGGGTTAATCATGTCTCTCCAGGTTGAGGAGACCGTGGTACTGTATATTCAGACACCGTCTTTGACAGGAAGCGTCCATCAGCAGGAGAGAAGGTATGTGGTGTCCTTGAGAATCAGTCCAGGGATGAACATCGACCACATGAAATCCACCAGTGTGTTTGTTCTCTTGTAGTGTGAGCTCACCTACTCAACCCTGAGCCATGCAAAGAAGAGAGAACGAGCCCTCAGACAGGTGAGCACATTAACCTGACAGGTGAGCACATTAACCTGACAGGTGAGCCCATTAACCTGACAGGTGAGCACATTAACCTGACAGGTGAGAACATTAACCTGATATCTTATACTTCACAAAGTCACTCTACACCATTGCAAACTACAGCTAAGATTCACATGGTATATCTCTGCAAAACACTTGTTCATGTAATTTAACTGGTGTACTACAATGTGCAAAGAATGTGAACAAAAACATTGGGGTGTGTGTGTGTGTGTGTGTGTGTGTGTGTGTGTGTGTGTGTGTGTGTTTGTATGTGTGTGTTTGTCTCATTCCAGGATTATTCTGAAGAGCCATCTGTTTATTCCAGTTTGTAAACATGGTAGTTTATCACAGAACATGTATAAAACACCATCACAAACACAGTAGTGTGTAGGAGTGGTGGATGTTCCTGTGGGGGATACAGGATCTGGTGTTCCTCCATAAAACCATGGGGGGCAACAAATGGTGGTTTACCTCAAGAGGTTCCCATAGCAATGTGATAAAACTGACCATTTGTATTTTAGTTATATCAGTGTGTTTGTGTGGCATGTTTAGTCTCATTTTGCAGCTTGTTGTGTACTGGGAAAGGTGATGCTAACAGGGTAAGAGTTCCATCACTCCATGAAAAGGTTTGTAGACCTCACCCCAAAGGTGTCAGTCCTGTGTGGAAATGCACTCTGTAGGCAAATGTACTCTGTTGTCTTTACCAACATCCTGATTCCCATTGGTTAACCTGGTTTTTGTGACTGTTCCTTTGAGATGCTGGGGGGTATAAAGGGAGAGGATTGTGGGTGCAGGACTCTTCCTCTTTCTTCTCTTTTTCTTCTTCCTCATCCTCATCTTCTTCCTTTGCACCGTGCGGTAACCTGCACCGGTCGGTATTTCTGTTTCCATTTGGGATTATCATTGTTATAGTACAATGGTTGTGTTATTGTTTTATATTTTGTTGGATATTGAATAAATCTGGTTAACTGTGTGGCCACAGTCTTCCTTATTAGTATCAGTTAAAGGTAAATCAATGCTAATACCAATTCCCTCTAAAGTATCACATCTGCTGCGCATGTTTATGATAAACCTGTGACAAGTGTGTTGCTTTAAGTTTCTAACATTCTTCCCCATGTCTCCTTAGTAAAACCTGTTGAGACATGGCAGTGTCACGTAGGGCTACGCCCCCCTCTCTAACTGTCACGTAGGGTTCCTGCTCTTCGTGTCTGTGTTGTTCCCTGCGTGTCTGTAACCATAGTTTCCCTCTGTTTCCCTCTGTGTGTCTTGTTTAGTTCCATGTATTTATAGTCTCTGTGTTTCCCTAGGCCGTTGTCCGTAGTTTTGTGGATTAGTGTGATCACGGCTATTTTGTCATTTGCGAACTCTGTTGTTTTGTTCCGTCCGCTTGTTTTACTCTCGCCTGTTCTGTGTTACTCTGCCCTGTTTGTTCAGTATGTCACTCCGTGTTTCATGTCCTGACTCCTTGGGTAATCTGACCTATGCCTTTCTGTTTGACAACGAGTTTGGAATTCCCTTCATTAAATCTCGCTCTCCTCAGGGTTTGTGTCCGCCTCCTAGCTCTATGGCGAGCTGTACGTTACACAGAGTGTAATTGTTGTTGTTTGTTATAGGCAGAGCTGCAGTCGAAAAAAATCCAGAGTTCCAAAAACAAAAGTACAAAAAGAACAAGGCAAAAGACAAGGTCAGAGAATCACAGGTCAAAGGTCAGAGAATCACATGTTTTTGTGATGCAATTGTGATGATTGGTGTGAGTACTACCAGGCGGAAAAGTCATTGAGGCGGGTTTTGGGTGATTTTTTAGAGACTGGGATGATGGTGGCTGATCAAGGACAAAGTGGGATTAGTTTTGCACTAGGGCCCCATGCAACAAACCACCATTGCAAGAAGAAATTAGTTTGCTAGTTTATTTCTTTGGCGAAGATTTTAATACTCAACCGCTTCAGCTAGCCATCCGAAATCAAGAACTGTTTTGAACATTCGGGTGACGGCCAGACCTCCACGAATTCATCTTAAAGTCGACTGCAAATCCTCACACAACTGATCGTCAAGGGGCCACCGACTGACCGGCCACCACAACTTCCCCTGAATGGAGCAACGTGATCCAGCAGGACTTTTCTTCCAAAAGCGCCCAAAGGAGTCTTCATCAAGAGGATGCCTGGCCTTCAGTGCAGGCCGTGGATGGACACAACCAAGTAAGACTGTGGATCTGGGCAGACCTGGAGTGATACTGTATACCTCGTTGTAGCTGGAAGTAGTTGGTTCTCTAAAGCGAGAAAAGTGCAAATTAAAAACCCTTTCCAAAACAGCGAAGAAAAACTTGAAATAGGCCAGAGAGCAGCGCAGGAGTGAGAGCAGTTGAACAAACAGAGAGCGAGAAAGAGAATGTGGTGACGAGACACTGAGGAACGCAACCCTGTACCAAAAGAGACGACCGGCTGCAAGCACATAGCAAGATGCAGCAGTCTATAACAAAAACAGTGATATGCATCTATTGATGCAGTTTAAAAATATAGCATGCACAGTATGGTTATTAACGTTGGGTACTACTACAAGCATTTCAATCACAGATTAGCAAGTTTGTGCTTGTCTTTGACATCAGCCATTCTTATCTTTGCATGCCAAGCAAATGTTAGCCATGCATTTGCCACATACAGGACGTTTGCAAACATTGCAGATGGTAACGGTTCTGTTGCAGCTACATGCCACTCCTATCTGTACGTTGTGAGTGCCAAATATTTTGCTTTCAGTTTACTAACATTCCTCCCTATGTCTCCTTATTAAAACCTGTTGAGACATGGCAGAGTGTAGCTGTTGGTTGGGGAAAATGAGCCAATTGAGTAATTGTGAAGAGCCTGAAGGTCCTGTCACCTTGTACAATAGTGAATTATCAGTGTTTAAGTGCATCTGGGTTCTGTTGTTGATGCCTGTAACTGGTCAGAATCACGAGACATATTGGGATCCACATGCGGGTTTATTATAATGAGGCAGAAAGCTGGAATAAAAAAAACAGACAAAAAGTGTAAAAATATCCAGAGATCCAAAAACAAAGGTGCAAAAAGAACAAGACAAAAGGAAAGGTCAGATTCACAGAGATTCACAGGTCAAAGGTCAGAATCACAGGTCAAAGGTCAGAGAATCACAGGCAGAATTCAATACACAGGAAAACAGGCTAGAGAATAACGTTCGGTATGCGAACATTCACAAATAGAGCCATGTCCAAACTCTCCAGTCAGAACTCTTATTTTCCTGTCAAGAAGGTCAGACAACGCCCTCAGACAGTTGATTGGAGATTTGTGCAGGAACTGCAGGCTCCTAATTATTCATGGCACTGACAAGTTCATTGACCTAAATATTTGTTTTGGGGGCAAAAACAAAGTGTTTTGAGCGAAGTTTGCAGGTATCCTCTGTTTTGAGAATTGGACTTGTTGTGATGCCAATGTTTTAAATCAACTGAGAAAAATTGTAAAGTGACTTAAATAAACGAGTATTGTAAAATCTTTATTGTTATGATTGATGCTGTTAAAACTATTGCTTTACTTCTATTTCTGTGGTGGTGAAACATGAAGATTTATGTTTGCTGTGGAACTGAATTTATTAAACATTTAGAGAAGTTAAAATGTAAAGAGTATTCTACAGTAACACAAGCCTCCATGTTGTTAAAGAGTCAGTGTTAATAAGAATGACCGGAGGAAACACCGCCCCCTGCTGTTCAAACATTTATTTGTGTTTGTTCCTCACTAGGAGAAATGTGGTTGCTGCTCCATTATGTGAACAAGGGCTCATAAAGACCTTGACCTGTTTGTGTGTGAATTTGTGACTTAGACTCAGACAATCTTTATTGCCATTCATTGTACACGGGTGTACGCAGAACGAAATTTCGTTGCATCTCACACAGTGTACAACAGAATTTTATATATAAAAATATATCAACAGATTTTTCAGTAACCCAGGTTTAAGATAAGATTACAAGAATGTGACATGGCATTACAGGATTAACCAAAATATGTAATAATGTGTAAAAATATAGAGATGTAGAAGTGTAGCAGCAGGGATAATTAAATATGGGTATGTGGGATAGATATATAATGTATATCTGCATATATATCTATACATATCTACAAATAAAATAGAATAGCAGCACAAATAAATATCAGTAAAGTGACACAGTGTTATCAGGTAGTCCGGCAGTAGTGCACAGATGGCATGTAGCTCAGCCATTTCCTGCCCTCGTCCAGGGTGTCGAGTTTAACAGTCTAATGGCTTGAGGGAAAAAGCTGTTGCAGAACTTGGAGGTCCTTGGAGGTCCTGCATCGAATTCTCCTGAATCTTTTACCAGCAGCGTGAACAGTTCACAGGGAGGATGTGAGGGCTCACCGATGATGTTGAGTGCTCGTGATATGCAGCGCACTGGTGCGAGGTCCTGGATAGGTTGAAGAGAAGACCCGATGATCTTCTCCGCTGTCCTCACCACTCTCCTCACATTCTTCCAGTCAGTGGCACTGCAGCCTCCACACCACACAGAGATGCAGCTGGTCAGAATGATCTCTATGGTGCTTCTGTAGAATGTGATAAGGCTGGTGGGGGCAGGTGGGCCCTCCTCAGTCTGCGTAGGAAGTGCAGATGCAGCTGTGCTCTCTTAACTATAGACGTGGTGTTGGCAGACCAGGTGAGGTTGTCTGTTATGTGCACCCCCAGGAACTTAACACTGCTGACCACTTCCACTTCCTTAATGAGGCCCCCTACTGTAGTGTCGTCCATGAACTTCACGATGTGGTTAGTGTCAGACCTAGGGACACAGTCGTGCGTCAACAAGGTGAACAGTAGGGGGCTCAGTACGCATCCTTGAGGGGATCCTGTGCTGAGGGTGATGACACCAGACATGTTCTGACCAACCCTTACTGACTGTGGTCGTTCAGTGAGGAAGTCTAGCAGCCAGTTCCTCAGGGGAGTGTTGAAGCCCAGAGATTTCAGTTTGTTGACCAGATGTTGCGGAATTATGGTGTTAAACGCCGAACTGAAGTCTAGGAACAGCATCCGCACATAAGTGTTCTCCTCCTCCAGATGTGCAAGGCTCAGCAGAAAAGCAGAGGAGATGGCCTCCTCCGTGGAGCGGTTTGGCCTGTAGGCAAACTGGAAGGGGTCAAAGGTGGTGGGTAATCTGGAGGTGATGTGCTTCTTGATCAGCCTCTCAAAGCAGTTCATCATGATTGGAGTTAGTGTAACAGGCAGGTAGTCATTTAGGGATGAGATCTGGGGGTTTTTTGGCACTGGAATGATAACAGCGGACTTGAAACATGCAGGGACCTTGGCTAGATCCAGTGAGGTGTTGAAAAATTCAGTTATTACATACGTCAACTGGTCTACATTCCCTGAGCACCCAACCTGGTATGTTATCAGGGCCGGGGGTCTTCCTGTGTTGACTCTCCTCAGAGTCCTTCATACATCATCAAGTTCGAGGCAGAGCATGTCTTCATCCTCATGGGGAATGGCTCTTACTGCAGGGGTATTTAGCATATTTAGTGCCTCAAATCTCAAAGAAGGTGTTTAGAATATTTTAAAAGTCCACATCGTCATGAAGAGGGCTACCTTGTAATTTGTAATGGTCCGTATGCCGTGTCACATGACTTTGGTGTTAGTGGAGTTTTGAAAGAGGTCCTGGATTTTTTCCTGTGAGCATGCCTTGCTAATCTGTTAGCACTGTTTAGGTTTGCCCTCACTGATCTCAGTGCCTCTTCGTCACTGGACTTAAAGGCTGAGTTCTTAGCTTTCAACATTCTGCGTACTTCATTGGTCATCCATGGTTTTTGGTTGGCACGGGTGGTGATGGTCTTTGTGGTACTGACGTCTTCCATGCATTTGTTTATGTAGGCCGACACAGTCATGGCGTACTCATCCAAGCTGATGTGGCCACTGTAAGTGGCAGCTTCCTTGAACATATCCCACTCAGTGTGTTCAAAACAGTCCTGTAGTGCCTCCATAGCCCCCTCAGGCCACACCCTCACCTGCCTCACAGTAGGTTTTTCCTCTGATCCGCAGGGGCTTATACGCAGGAATTATGATGAGATGAATGGTCTGAGGAGCCAAGGTGGGGACGGGAGCTGCTTTGAATGCATTCTTCAGGTTGGTATAAGCCAGATCTAGTGTGTTCATACCTCTGGTTGCACAGTCCAAATGCTGGTGGAAGTTTGTCTTCATATTAGCCTGGTTGAAATCCCCAGCAACAATGAAAAAGCCTTCAGGGTGGGCTGACTGCAGCTCACTGATGGTTCGGTAGAGAACACTCATAGCTTCCTTGGTATTTGCATCAGGAGGCACGTAAACAGCAGTGATGGAAACTAGGTTAATCTCTCTGGGCAGATAGAATGGCCTGCAGATTACAGTCATGAACTCAATGTTTGTTGAACAATGGCTTGGGGTAGACTTAGTGTTCCTGAGCCAGTTATCATTTATGTAGATACACAAACCTCCGCCTCGGGATTTAACGCTGAGAGTGCAGCTCTTATAAGCATGGAATGTAGTTAGCCCCTCAATGCTAACAGCGTTGTCCAAGACTGATGAATTAATCCATGTCTCTGTCAGAATTATTGTGCAGCAGTTCCTCATCTCTCCATTTGTTAGACCCAGCTGTAGAAAATCCAATTTGTTCTCCATGGAGCGAACGTTGGAGAGAAAGACAGATGGAAGTGGCGATCTGTAAGAGTTTGTTTTTAGCTTAGCTGTTAGTCCCACGCGACAGCGGCACTTCTGCTTACGGACACACTGCCTCCGCCTGCATCTCTGTCGGCTCATGTCGCTGGACGAGTCCAAGACTCCGTGGGCCTCTGGGTCTTTCCGTAGCACTCCGAAGCTACGCAACCGTTCCTGTGCTATCAAGGTTACGAAGCCAAAGTCGCTGAAAGTGTGTAAATTCCACAATCGTTGACGATCATACACCAATATATACACATTTTATTTTGGCTGATTCTGAAATCCCGTGTGGAATATTCTGATTAAAGGGTGTGTTTCTGTCCGAGCCCACGCAACCGCAGCCAAACAAGGGGCCGCCATCTTGAGGTCAAGACCAGAACCATTTCTGTCTTTTAAATCTGTGTTCCTACCTTACACAGGTTCCCTACATTTAGTACAGCTGTTGACACTCAAAGACCAAAACAGTCAACTCAGACTCCACAGTCAACTCTGATTCTGACTCCAAGGTCTCCACTCAGAACTACTGTCAATCACTTAATTAACCACTAGATGGAGCCAGCACTCAACAAAGGCTTTCAGCAGCATAAATAATGTACATTAACATAAACACGGTTTTACTGTAGGGCACAAGGTCTGGCATCGTGACATGAACGTCAACAAAATAATAATTACTCAAAAACATATATCAAAATATAGTGGAAATAAATAAGAATGCAAGAAAATGTGTCCTGATGAACAAAATCCACTTTTTAAATCTGTTACCAAATATTATGAACAATAAAGTGGAAGTGTTATGAAGAATTATAAATGTAGAAAGATGTGGTGTTATGAAGGATTATAAATGCCAGTTACACATCTTACACTATCAAAGTGGAACTGCTAGACATGAGAGACATACAGACCAAAAGAAGGAGAGAGAGGGAGGGAGAGAGAGAGAGAGAGAGA
This sequence comes from Brachyhypopomus gauderio, assembly GCF_052324685.1. Lineage (NCBI taxonomy): Eukaryota > Metazoa > Chordata > Actinopteri > Gymnotiformes > Hypopomidae > Brachyhypopomus > Brachyhypopomus gauderio. Next base: position 1,118,905 of record NW_027506894.1, read on the forward strand.
GAGAGAGAGAGAGAGAGAGAGAACTAGGAAGTAGTGTGTTTCCAGAGCTCCACACCTGTTTGAGTCTCTTGATTAAAGATGCTGGTGTGTGTGTTTCTCCTCTACTGTGGACTACAGGTGACTGCAGGTGAGTTCTACATGTGTATCTGTGTGTGTCTACATGCTGTGTGTGTGTAGCACTGCTGTGTGTACAATAGAGGACATGGAGACAACCCCAGCGCCTGGGTTTAGTTACTAGTGTTTGATATTGACCTGTCCTCTGGGTTTAGTTACTAGTGTTTGATATTGACCTGTCCTCTGGGTTTAGTTACTAGTGTTTGATATTGACCTGTCCTCTGGGTTTAGTTACTAGTGTTTGTTTTTGGTAGGTCTTCCTCTCTCTTTCTGAGTGAGTATGTATGTGTGTGTATGTGTGTGTATGTATGTATATGTGTATGTATGTATGTGTGTATTTGTGTATTTGAACATGTATCTAGTCGGGTCTATGAGGTTCTTCTCATCTTACAAAAGACATTAAGAGAATGTTTATAGAAACATTAGATAACACAAGAGATTTGATATGAGGAATATCAAGGAGGCGGAGCCAGTGCTCCAGGTACAGAGTGGGTGTGGTTCATGGCCACACCCACAACCCTGTGTTGTGTGTGGGGTATTTAGTGTGTGCAGGTTCTCCTCACACTGTTCTCTCTACATTATTTCTTGCAGCAGGAAGGTTGTCATGGTGATGTGTTCATCTCTGTGATACTCTGATGAACATCTGTATGTATTTACACCACTATGTGAACGTGTGTTGTGGTGTCTCTGTTCTCTCTGTGTGTGTGTGTGTGTGTGTGTGTGTGTGTGTGTGTGTGTGTGTGTGTGTGTGTGTGTGTCCACTATGTGAATGTGTGTTGTGGTGTCTCTGATCTGTGTGTGTCCACTATGTGAACGTGTGTTGTGGTGTCTGTGTTCTGTGTGTGTGTGTATGTGTCCACTATGTGAACGTGTGTTGTAGTGTCTCTGTTCTGTGTGTGTGTGTGTGTGTGTGTGTGTGTGTATGTGTGTCCACTATGTGAATGTGCGTTGTGGTGTCTCTGTTCTGTGTGTGTGTGTGTGTGTGTGTGTGTGTGTGTGTGTGTGTGTGTGTGTGTGTCCACTATGTGAACGTGTGTTGTAGTGTCTCTGTTCTGTGTGTGTGTGTGTGTTTGTGTGTGTGTGTTCTGTGTGTGTGTGTGTGTTCTGTGTGTTTGTGTGTGTGTGTGTGTGTGTGTTTGTGTGTGTTCATTCCTCCTCTTGTCTCATGTGTTAAACTGATCTCATGATCATCTGAAGATTCATCCTGGTCATCCTCCTCCACACAGTGGATCTTCTCAGCTCTCCTTGTTCATTACAAACCTTCACAAAGTTCTTCACTGGGACACACTGTCCTTGCTGGATGTTGTTGTGGTGTCTGTTTGTCTTCACATCGTGAGAGACGTCTGATCTCCACACACCCCCATCATTCTTTTACGCACTTTCCGCCAGTTCGTTACTTCCTGATAGTTTTTGATACATCGACTGTGTCCATAACAGACCAGACTGTCACTAACAGATCAGACTGTGTCCCTAACAGACCAGACTGTGTCCCCAACAGACCAGACTGTGTCCCTAACAGACCAGACTGTGTCCCCAACAGACCAGACTGTGTACCCAACAGACCAGACTGTGTCCCTAACAGACCAGACTGTGTCTCTAACAGACCAGACTGTGTCCCTAACAGACCAGACTGTGTCCCTAACAGACCAGACTCCATGTTCTTCATTCTGCTCTGTGTTCTTGTCTTGTCTGGTACAGTCTGTTCCAGGATCAGTTCCTCCTCCACTCACAGAATTTAGAGATCACTGAATGAAGTAATTAATGTGTGGTACACTGCAGGTAGAAGGTGATGATGGTTTTATTGCACTGTGTCTTCTGCAGGCTGCACCAGGATGTATTCTCAAGAATTCTTTGTCAGTCGTTCTCCAGGAGAGTCTGTACTGCTGTCCTGCCGTTGTCCAGACAACCGTGACATCATCAAATGGACCGTTGGATCTTCACTTCAGCCTTCAGATCACACTGTGGTGTCTAATGAGACAGGACGCTACAGGGGCAGAGTCTCCATATTTGATCAAACACCCTCCAGTAACTTCTCTCTGCTCATCTCAAACCTCAGTGAAGAAGACACAGGACATTACTACTGTGGAGAGTCTACATATATCAACCTAGTCGTTAGAGGTGAGTCACTCAAATCTCAGTTCCAGCAGTGTGTAGAGGCAGTTTGAAAGTGTTCAGATGGTTTATGTTAGTGATCAAGAGTCTAAGGACACATGCTGGAAAGGTTTTTCTGTTTGTCAACTGAACATTAAAACAAACTGCACAAAAACACAAAATGACAATGTAGGCAAGTCAAGGCAAGTTTATTTCTACAGCACCTTTCATACACACTGGAGTCTCAAAGTGGTTCATACACAAAAGAAAGAAGCTCATTAGGACGGAGCTCCATCATGTTGGGAAGGTCACTGCAGTGAGGAGGCAGGAGCAGCAGGTGGAGAGAGTGGAGCTGTTACGTCTTTAATGTCCAGAACAACAGAGAAGCACCTACACAGATCACCAAACTAAAGGAAGACGCTAGACGCTACAGTAAGGGCTCCCAGCGCAGAGCTAAACAGACACTAGACTGGGCTGCTGGAGGAGAGAAGGAGACACGTTCAGGGTGCAGCAGACTGGCTCTCTCAGGACAGACTGGAGGATTCACAGCACTGAACGGAGGGACCTGTAGACATTTATAGACTGATACATGAGAAACAGGAGAGTTAGATGATAGGGAGGTGTGTCAGTGGGTGGAGACTGTGAGTGGGGGTGTGTCCTTGTGTAGGTGTGTCAGTGGGTGGAGACTGAGCGGGGTGTGTCCTTGTGTAGGTGTCTCAGTGGGTGGGGACTGTGAGTGGGGGTGTGTCCTTGTGTAGGTGTGTCAGTGGGTGGAGACTGAGTGGGGGGCATGTCCTTGTGTCGTTGTGTCAGCGGGTGGGGACTGAGCGGGGCGTGTCCTTGTGTAGGTGTCTCAGTAGGTGGGAGTGGTGAGTGGGGGCGTGTCCTTGTGTAGGTGTGTCAGTGGGTGGAGACTGTGAGTGGGGGTGTGTCCTTGTGTAGGTGTGTCAGTGGGTGGAGACTGTGAGTGGGGGTGTGTCCTCATGTAGGTGTGTCAGTAAGTGGGGACTGTGAGTGGGGGCGTGTCCTTGTGTAACTGTGTAAGTAGGTAGAGACTGTGAGCGGGGGCGTGTCCTTGTGTAGGTGTGTTTGGGAGTGGGCGTGTCCCCTGTGCTCTGGGACCAGCCTATCATGACAACTGCCAACAAAATATAACACACAAGATAAGATAAGATAAGATAAGATAAGATAAGATAATCCTATATTCATCCCGCCACGGGGAAATTTGCAATGTAACAGCAGTGGAGAGGAAGTAACAGAGAAAGGAAGTATTAAAAAAATATATAAGATAAAAATTTAAAACTGAATCTATATGTATAAAGGTTTACAAAACATAATGAAACTGAAAAATATAATTTGAATTTAGAGATATTGCACATAGCCGTATTGATTGCACATTATTCTGCATGTGGTAGCAATGTTAAACATTAACTACAGTCTATTGAGTGCACTACAGTCTGCTCTGGCCCTTCCTGTAGAGAGCAGCTGTGTTGTGGGGGGAGGGGAGGGTGGGTGTGGGGGGGGGGGGGGGGGCAGGGTGGGTGTGGGAGTGGGGGGGGGGGGCAGGGTGGGTGTGGGAGTGGGGGGAGAGCAGGGTGGGTGTGGGAGTGGGGGGGGGGGGCAGGGTGGGTGTGGGAGTGGGGGGAGAGCAGGGTGGGTGTGGGAGTGGGGGGAGGGCAGGGTGGGTGTGGGAGTGGGGGGGGCAGGGTGGGTGTGGGAGTGGGGGGGGGCAGGGTGGGTGTGGGAGTGGGGGGAGGGCAGGGTGGGTGTGGGAGTGGGGGGGGGGGCAGGGTGGGTGTGGGAGTGGGGGGAGGGCGGGGTGGGTGTGGGAGTGGGGGGAGGGCAGGGTGGGTGTGGGAGTGGGGGGGGGGCAGGGTGGGTGTGGGAGTGGGGGGGGGGGCAGGGTGGGTGTGGGAGTGGGGGGAGGGCAGGGTGGGTGTGGGGGGAGGGCAGGGTGGGTGTGGGAGTGGGGGGAGGGCAGCGTGCTGGTAGTGCCAGACAGGGAGAATCCAGCAGTGGTGTTTGTGTAGTGAGGGGAGCAGGAGAATGATCAAACCTATTGAAGAAGAGATTGAGATCATTCACCCACTTCTGGTCCCCCACTGTGAGTCAGACTTCTTGTGACCTGAAGTAGTGTTGAGACTATTCCAGACTCCACTGTGAGTCAGACTTCTTGTGACCTGAAGTAGTGTTGAGACTATTCCAGACTCCACTGTGAGTCAGACTTCTTGTGACCTGAAGTAGTGTTGAGACTATTCCAGACTCCACTGTGAGTCAGACTTCTTGTGACCTGAAGTAGTGTTGAGACTATTCCAGACTCCACTGTGAGTCAGACTTCTTGTGACCTGAAGTAGTGTTGAGACTATTCCAGACTCCACTGTGAGTCAGACTTCTTGTGACCTGAAGTAGTGTTGAGACTATTCCAGACTCCACTGTGAGTCAGACTTCTTGTGACCTGAAGTAGTGTTGAGACTATTCCAGACTCCACTAACGTTGTTCTACTGCAGTTGGTCCTCCATCTTCCTCCTGTAGTTTTTACCCTCTCTGATCTTCCTCCTGTAGATGGTTTTACCCTCTCTGATCTTCCTCCTGTAGATGGTTTTACCCTCTCTGATCTTCCTCCTGTAGATGGTTTTACCCTCTCTGATCTTCCTCCTGTAGATGTTTTTACCCTCTCTGATCTTCCTCCTCAGTTCCTTCTGCACAGACTTCATCTCCTCCTTGTCACCCGATCTAAAAACCCTCTTCTTCTCCTTCAGGAGAGCCTTTATATCAGGGTTAATCCAGGGTATGTTGTTGGAGAAACACAGCACACTCCTGGTGGGTACAGTGTTTCCACACAGAAGTTGACATGTCATGCAGTGTGTGAGGCCCTCAATGTCGTCCCAGTGAGGAACACACAGTTCCTCCCACAGTATTGTGCTAAAACAGTCCTTCAGAGCCTCTTCAGCCTCTGTAGTCCATTTCTTCACTGTGCGAGTGACAGCTGGCTCTCTGTGTACGAAGGGTTTGTACACAGGCAGGAGATGAACCAGGTTGTGATCTGATCTTCCCAGGGGAAGGACCCAAAGAGGATACACTTCTTTATAACTGTACATAGTTTTAAGGTAATTTTAATGGGATCAAAAGTCACTCGTATGCATACTAGTAAAGTTTGTTTCACGTTCACATATTCTTAATTCATTCTTCAATATCTTTGACAGTATTAGCAAAAGTGCCAGAATATGAAAATTCTTATTTCTGGCAACTAAGACAAACATCTACAACTTTGTTTACATCAGGAATAGACGTATTTTAAATAGCAGACAACAAGTTATTTTAAATGTGCAACTTTCACCACTGCAACGTCTAAGGCACCGTCTACAAATTACCTTAACACGGACGCAAGGGGCGGTCGTGAAGGCCCCAGAGCACTACATACTCTGTTTTTTGAAATAATTTCAATAGCTTTTAAAAGGTCCTTCATAAGACCACCAAACAAGTTGTATTACATAAAGTGCATGGTGTATGGCAACCTACAACTTTTTTTTCTTTAATGGGTCGTGACTTAATGACAATGAGAAAAAGTGGGTCCCGGGCTGAGACCAGTTGAGAACCCCTGAACTAGACACACTGGTCCTACTGATTTATAGACCAGTGATAACTAGACACACTGGTCCTACTGATTTATAGACCAGTAATAACACCTTGAAGTCTCTCCTGAATTGTACACGTAGCCAGTGTAAGATCTTAAGAATGAGGGTGATGTGATAACTTCGTTGTAATGTAAAAAAATTAAAAGGAAACGTTAAATGCTAAAGGTTTAAAATATGAACATACATGACTGAAATAACAAAACAAACATGACTGTAATATCTGTCAACATACAATGTTTTTGTAAATGCATGAAGCATTGCTGAAAATTAAGGAGAGACATTTAAAGAAATTCTTTCTCCCACTCTCTCTCATTCTCTCTATCCCTCTCCAATTCTCTCTATTCCTCTCTCATTCTCTACCCCCCTCTTACTCTCTCCTCTCTCTCTCTCTCTCTCTCTCTCTCTCTCTCTCTCTCTCTCTCTCTCTCCAGGCTGCAGTCTATCAGAGAATAAGCAGCATGTTGAGGTCAGTAGATCTGCAGGAGAGTCTGTGTTCCTGTCCTGCTCCTGCACTGATATGAGTGGATGGTGGAGTGGAGTGTGGGGTGGAGAGTTGAGAGTGAAGTGGAGATCACCACACCATGAAGATCTCCACTCTACTCAACTCAGTCCCCACTACAGTGGCAGAGTTCAGAGGTTTAATGAGGAATCTCCAGGAAATCTATCTCTACTGATCTCAGACCTGACTGAAGAGGATAGTGGATTATATTCATGCTGGATTAATCACAATCAACACAGGAACTTCAGTCTCACTGTTAAAGGTACACTGATGAATTTTGACATATTTTGTTACAGCTGCACAAATATATATGTAACAGGGTGACAGAAGCAGCTGACACAGGTTGTGACAAATCCATTTTAATCTCTAAGTCCATTATAGACACAGCACAGATTAAACGTGTAAAGTCTCTGAAAGTCACATGACACTCTGTGAAGGGCAGATGGAACACACAGCACTGTGTGGACGGACCTGTGGGTGACAGTGATGTGAAACAAGTGATAATGACCTAATAACTGGGGGATTGTGATGGAGGGAGTGATACAAGTGATAATGACCTAATAACTGGGGGATTGTGATGGAGGGAGTGAAACAAGTGATAATGACCTAATAACTGGGGGATTATGATGGAGGGAGTGATACAAGTGATAATGACCTAATAACTGGGGGATTGTGATGGAGGGAGTGTACTGGAGGTGGGGTGTGTGGAAGTGGCTGTAACGAGGCTCGCGCCCTGGAGCGAGAAGACGGACACAATTGCTGAGAAGAGCGAGATTTATTAAAGGGAATACCATACTCATCGTCAGAAAGCCAGGCAGGGTCGATCACAGGAGGGCAGTCCGAAAAACATGCAAACACGGGCATTACAAAACAGGGGAACACGAGTAACAGGCGAGGAATCAAAAGACAGGGACACAAAACGGTCGGGTACAACGCTGAACAAGAACTTAGTCAAACCAATCAAACAAAATACCAGACAAAGGACAAGGGAGACTCAGGGGCTTAAATACAAGGAATCTAACGAGGGGCAGGTGACGGTAATAACACGGGGCGTGGTAACAAACAAGGTAATCACAGAGACGAACGAGCGGGGCGGGGTAAACAGGTACGAAACACAGACACGAGGGAGTGACAGCTAACGGAGGGGGGCACGGTCATACGTGACAGTACTCCCCCTCAAGGCGTGCCACTCCGGGGCACGCAAGGGCAGACAGGGCAGGGGACCACGGGACACAGGACAAGGGACCAGGGGCATGGCAGGGACTGGAGACAGGGGGGCAGAGACTGGCCAGGAGCCGGGTAGGGACTGGGCAGGACAGGGGACACAATGAGACCCGACAGGGCCAGGGCGAGGAATAGGGGCAGGGCCAGACGAGACAGGACCGGGAACAGACACGGGAGCGGGGCCAGGGGACAGGGCGGAGGCAAACACAGAGGCAAAGACACCATGAACAACGGAGACAGGCACTGGCACAAGGTGGGTGACAACTTGGGGAACAGACATGGGGACAGGGACAGAGATGACACCACGGGAAACAGACACAGGAACAGGAACATGGACACGAACAGACACAACCACGGGGACAGGGACCAAAACAAAACCAGGGATGGGACCAGGGAGCAAGGGGAACACGGGCAACGGAACATAGGAGGCACATGGCGGAGCAGGGGGAACACAAAGTCCATGCCCAACAGGGGGCAGCACAGTCCCAAGGGCAACAGGCGGGGTCCGCTGGCGTGCAGCGGGAACAGGCGGGGTCCGCTGGCGGGCAGCGGGGACAGGAGCCGGCAGGCGGGCAGCGGGAACAGGAGCCGGCAGGCGGGCAGCGGGAACAGGAGCTGGCATGGACAACCTCCTCCGGGTCGCGGGTACAGGAACAGGCCCGAACCTGACGTCCTTGGGGGGCGGAACCACCGGGCTGACGTCCTCGGGGGGCGGAACCGCCACACTGACGTCCTCAGGGGGCGGAACCGCCGCACTGACGTCCTCGGGGGGCGGAGTCACCGCACTGACGTCCTCGGGGGGCGGAGTCGCCGCACTGATGTCCTCGGGGGGTGGAGTCGCCGCACTGACGTCCTCGGGGGGCGGAGTCGCCGCACTGACGTCATCGGGGGCGGAGTCGCCGCACTGACGTCATCGGGGGGCGGAGTCGCCGCACTGACGTCCTCGGGGGGCGGAGTCGCCGCACTGACGTCCTCGGGGGGCATGTCCGCCGCACTGACGTCATCGGGGGGCGTGTCCGCCGCACTGACGTCCTCGGGGGGCATGTCCGCCGCACTGACGTCATCGGGGGGCGTGTCCGCCGTACTGACGTCATCGGAGGGCGTGTCCGCCATACTGACGTCATCGGGGGGCGTGTTCGCCATACTGACGTCCTCGGGGGGCGTGACCGCCATACTGACGTCACCGGGGGTCCGAGCCGGCCACTCCTGGGTTGAGTGGCCAGTACTCCCCCCCAAAAAATTCTTGGGGGGCCTTCGGGGAGCGGCTTCCGGGAGGACGACGATTTCATGCGCTGTGGCGGCAGAGCTCTGAACTGGGGGCGTGGTCTTCCTCCTTCCCCGGTCCGCGTCTGGAAGAACATACAGACACAACTGCTTCTCGGTGGCTTTCCTGGTGACTCCGCCTCGTCGGAGGTATCGGGAGCTCACAACGACTTTTGAAAGCCAACCGAGAGCCAAGCCAACGCTCGTCTGCACATTCATTCCGTCTGCCCGACTCTCGCGCTACAGGCTGGAGTCGGGCAGACACATAGCGCTTACCAGGGAGCTCGTCGCCAAAGCCAGACGTTGGAACTGTCTTCGCTTTTTTCTTACAGCGACGAGACTCCCCTGTACCCACAGCGCAAGGGGATTTCCTGTCTCTGGTTCGTGCGTACTGCAATACCGGAGAGTCGAACCGGATTAATCCAGCCAACATCTTATTACAGTGTTTGAACTCACCAGAGTCTCGCTCTCTCGCTGTGTCCTTGGGTGGTCTGGTATTATGTAACGAGGCTCGCGCCCCGGAGCGAGAAGACGGACACAATTGCTGAGAAGAGCGAGATTTATTAAAGGGAATACCATACTCATCGTCAGAAAGCCAGGCAGGGTCGATCACAGGAGGGCAGTCCGAAAAACATGCAAACACAGGCATTACAAAACAGAGGAACACGAGTAACAGGCGAGGAATCAAAAGACAGGGACACAAAACGGTCGGGTACAACGCTGAACAAGAACTTAGTCAAACTAATCAAACAAAATACCAGACAAAGGACAAGGGAGACTCAGGGGCTTAAATACAAGGAATCTAACGAGGGGCAGGTGACGGTAATAACACGGGGCGTGGTAACAAACAAGGTAGTCACAGAGACGAACGAGCGGGGCGGGGTAAACAGGTACGAAACACAGACACGAGGGAGTTTGGAGTGACAGCTAACGGAGGGGGGCACGGTCATACGTGACAGTGGCCTACCCTGCCAATATTATACAATTTACAGTGAGAGGATGAGCAAAGAAATAATATCTTGAGTCTGTGACATTTCTGTAAAGCAAAACTGAAGCATTTATTGTAATTTAAATCAGGCTAGGGTCAAAACCAGAACAAGAACAAAACCAGGGAGCATAACAAAACAGTTAAAAACCAGGGGTGAGTTTCCCAAAACGTTCTTAGCGCTAAGTACTTCGTAACCTCGTTCTTACGTACGAGGTTAAGAAGTACTTAGCGCTAAGAACGTTTTGGGAAACTCACCCCAGTATGAGATCAAAACCAGTCTAATACCAAAACCAGTCTAAGATCAAAACCAGGAAGTAAAATGGTACACAGAGACCACTACACATGGATAATGACAGACAGGTAACATGGAGAAACCATGAAGTACACTTGGAGAACTGGAGACAACTCCTCACAGGGAATCAAGTTCTCCTTCATCCTGCTTCTAGTTAAAAACTTATAAAGAGGCTTCATGTGTGTCAGTGTGTGTTTGTGTGTGTCAGTGTGTGTTTGTGTGGGCCAGTGCTCTATCTGGACTGTGTAGCAGCTGTTAATCACCGTCTGAATTCTTCAGATCACACACACTGAGGAAACAGTGCTGTGTGAACACTGATTATCAATGCCCCTTCACAAGACCTCACATTAGAGACCAACTACACCCACCACAAGACCTCACACTAGAGACCAACTACATCCAGCGCAAGACCTCACATTAGAGACCAACTACACCCAGTACAAGACCTCACAATAGAGACCAACTACACCCAGCACAAGACCTCACATTAGAGACCAGCTACACCCAGCACAACACCTCACACTAGAGACAGAGTCAGCTACACCCAACACAAGACCTCACACTAGAGACAGAGTCAACTACACCCAGCTCAAGTTGGTTGTTAGGGTAGAGCATTTGACTGTGACTTGTTCCTGGTGGAGCTCCTGTTATAGAAGATCTAGAAGAAGATTCAGATCTAGGCAGGATGGGATGTGTTTATCTGGTCATACATGTACATGTGTGTCCGGTACACTGAAATGTCTCTCTTCACGTATCCCAATTTCTTTATGAGCTCAGAGGGGTACAACACCTACTTCACCTGCTAACAGCTGATATAAAGTGTGATTATCAGATTAATATAAATGACTTGAAATGAAAGATAGTATGTCCTTTAATATTAGGTCATGTGACTTCGAACATCATTTATTTACGTAAAGCTTAACACTGGCTAAATGTAAAGGGGGAGGGTCCTGTGCATTATGTAAATCCAACAGATGTAGCTACTACACCTTGTAGGGGTACAATGAGATACTACAGCTACTATACCTTGTAGGTGTATAGTGAGAGACTATAGCTACTACACCTTGTAGGTGTACAGTGAGAGACTACAGCTACTTCACATTGCAGGTGTACAGTGAGAAATTTCAGCTACTAAACCTTGTAGGTGTACAGTGAGAGACTACAGCTACTACACCTTGTAGGTGTACAGTGAGAGATTACAGCTACTACACCTTGTAGGTGTACAGTGAGAGATTACAGCTACTAAACCTTGTAGGAGTACAGTGAGAGACTACAGCTACTTCACCTTGTAGTTGTACAAAATTACACATTTTTCAAATTACAAAAAAGCATCAGAAATTGAGTTAGCAGATTCAGTCCTAGACCACCATAATAGTTGGTGCTTTAGCAATGGTAAATAATAGAGACTGAAAAATGAAGAATCTATGCTCAATATGCCGTTACTAAAATAACAAATCTAAAGGTGCCTAAGACGTCTGCACAATTGTGTATTTCATAAATGAATTCAATCTCCAGTAAACAGATAATGCATGTTTGGCAGGCTGCACACTGTCAGAGAGTCCAGGGGCAGAACTGATCAAATACCCCGGAGAGTCTGTTCTCCTGACCTGTTCCTGCACTGACCACCACATCAAACCTGCCAGTGTCAAATGGGAGCATCTGATCTCCAGTACTGAGTCTGCATGGACAGAGGTGTCCAACGGGACCAGACACCACAGAGACAGAGTCCACATGTCTCACCAGAACCATCCAGCAAATCTCTCTCTACTCCTCTCTAACCTGACTGAGGAAGACCAGGGAACATACAGGTGTACAGTCAACAACAACCAGTCCATCAGCATCCGCCTCTCCATTAAAGGTAAAAGAGTTCAAGCTCAACTAAACCTTTCAGCACTGTGTCTCGTCTCAACTACACCCTGCACAAGACCTCATACTAGAGACTAATTCAGCTACACCCAGTGCAAGAACTCACACTAGAGACCAACTACATCCAGCGCAAGACCTCACATTAGAGACCAACTACACCCAGTACAAGACCTCACAATAGAGACCAACTACACCCAGCACAAGACCTCACATTAGAGACCAGCTACACCCAGCACAAGACCTCACACTAGAGACCAACTACACCCAGCACAAGACCTCACACTAGAGACCAACTACACCCAGCACAAGACCTCACAATAGAGACCAACTTCACCCAGCACAACAACTCACAATAGAGACCAACTACACCCAGCACAACACCTCACACTAGAGACAGAGTCAGCTACACCCAACACAAGACCTCACACTAGAGACAGAGTCAACTACACCCAGCTCAAGTTGGTTGTTAGGGTAGAGCATTTGACTGTGGCTTGTTCCTGGTGGAGCTCCTGTTATAGAAGATCTAGAAGAAGATTCAGATCTAGGCAGGATGGGATGTGTTTATCTGGTCATACATGTACATGTGTGTCCGGTACACTGAAATGTCTCTCTTCACGTATCCCAATTTCTTTATGAGCTCAGAGGGGTACAATACCTACTTCACCTGCTAACAGCTGATATGAAGTGTGATTATCAGATTAATATAAATGACTTGAAATGAAAGATAGTATGTCCTTTAATATTAGGTCATGTGACTTCGAGCATCAATTATTTACGTAAAGCTTAACACTGGCTAAATGTAAAGGGGGAGGGTCCTGTGCATTATGTAAATCCAACAGATGTAGCTACTACACCTTGTAGGGGTACAATGAGATACTACAGCTACTATACCTTGTAGGTGTATAGTGAGATACTACAGCTACTTCACATTGCAGGTGTACAGTGAGAAATTTCAGCTACTAAACCTTGTAGGTGTACAGTGAGAGACTACAGCTACTACACCTTGTAGGTGTACAGTGAGAGATTACAGCTACTACACCTTGTAGGTGTACAGTGAGAGATTACAGCTACTAAACCTTGTAGGAGTACAGTGAGAGACTACAGCTACTTCACCTTGTAGTTGTACAAAATTACACATTTTTCAAATTACAAAAAAGCATCAGAAATTGAGTTAGCAGATTCAGTCCTAGACCACCATAATAGTTGGTGCTTTAGCAATGGTAAATAATAGAGACTGAAAAATGAAGAATCTATGCTCAATATGCCGTTACTAAAATAACAAATCTAAAGGTGCCTAAGACGTCTGCACAATTGTGTATTTCATAAATGAATTCAATCTCCAGTAAACAGATAATGCATGTTTGGCAGGCTGCACACTGTCAGAGAGTCCAGGGGCAGAACTGATCAAATACCCCGGAGAGTCTGTTCTCCTGACCTGTTCCTGCACTGACCACCACACCAAACCTGCCAGTGTCAAATGGGAGCATCTGATCTCCAGTACTGAGTCTGCATGGACAGAGGTGTCCAACGGGACCAGACACCACAGAGACAGAGTCCACATGTCTCACCAGAACCATCCAGCAAATCTCTCTCTACTCCTCTCTAACCTGACTGAGGAAGACCAGGGAACATACAGGTGTACAGTCAACAACAACCAGTCCATCAGCATCCGCCTCTCCATTAAAGGTAAAAGAGTTCAAGCTCAACTAAACCTTTCAGCACTGTGTCTCGTCTCAACTACACCCAGCACAAGACCTCATACTAGAGACTAATTCAGCTACACCCAGTGCAAGAACTCACACTAGAGACCAACTACATCCAGCGCAAGACCTCACATTAGAGACCAACTACACCCAGTACAAGACCTCACAATAGAGACCAACTACACCCAGCACAAGACCTCACATTAGAGACCAGCTACACCCAACACAAGACCTCACACTAGAGACAGAGTCAACTACACCCAGCTCAAGTTGGTTGTTAGGGTAGAGCATTTGACTGTGACTTGTTCCTGGTGGAGCTCCTGTTATAGAAGATCTAGAAGAAGATTCAGATCTAGGCAGGATGGGATGTGTTTATCTGGTCATACATGTACATGTGTGTCCGGTACACTGAAATGTCTCTCTTCACCTATCCCAATTTCTTTATGAGCTCAGAGGGGTACAATACCTACTTCACCTGCTAACAGCTGATATGAAGTGTGATTATCAGATTAATATAAATGACTTGAAATGAAAGATAGTACGTCCTTTAATATTAGGTCATGTGACTTCGAACATCATTTATTTACGTCAAGCTTAACACTGGCTAAATGTAAAGGGGGAGGGTCCTGTGCATTATGTAAATCCAACAGATGTAGCTACTACACCTTGTAGGGGTACAATGAGATACTACAGCTACTATACCTTGTAGGTGTACAGTGAGAGACTACAGCTACTACACCTTGTAGGGGTACAATGAGATACTACAGCTACTATACCTTGTAGGTGTACAGTGAGAGACTATAGCTACTACACCTTGTAGGTGTACAGTGAGAAATTTCAGCTACTAAACCTTGTAGGTGTACAGTGAGAGACTACAGCTACTACACCTTGTAGGTGTACAGTGAGAGATTACAGCTACTACACCTTGTAGGAGTACAGTGAGAGACTACAGCTACTTCACCTTGTAGTTGTACAAAATTACACATTTTTCAAATTACTAAAAAGCATCAGAAATTGAGTTAGCAGATTTAGTCCTAGACCACCATAATAGTTGGTGCTTTAGCAATGGTAAATAATAGAGACTGAAAAATGAAGAATCTATGCTCAATATGCCGTTACTAAAATAACAGTAATCTCTAGTAAACAGATAATGCATGTTTGGCAGGCTGCACACTGTCAGAGAGTCCAGGGGCAGAACTGATCAAATACCCCGGAGAGTCTGTTTTCCTGCCCTGTTCCTGCACTGACCACCACACCAAACCTGCCAGTGTCAAATGGGAGCATCTGATCTCCAGTACTGAGTCTGCATGGACAGAGGTGTCCAACGGGACCAGACACCACAGAGACAGAGTCCACATGTCTCACCAGAACCATCCAGCAAATCTCTCTCTACTCCTCTCTAACCTGACTGAGGAAGACCAGGGAACATACAGGTGTACAGTCAACAACAACCAGTCCATCAGCATCCGCCTCTCCATTAAAGGTAAAAGAGTTCAAGCTCAACTAAACCTTTCAGCACTGTGTCTCGTCTCAACTACACCCAGCACAAGACCTCATACTAGAGACTAATTCAGCTACACCCAGTGCAAGAACTCACACTAGAGACCAACTACATCCAGCGCAAGACCTCACATTAGAGACCAACTACACCCAGTACAAGACCTCACAATAGAGACCAACTACACCCAGCACAAGACCTCACATTAGAGACCAGCTACACCCAGCACAAGACCTCACACTAGAGACCAACTACACCCAGCACAAGACCTCACACTAGAGACCAACTACACCCAGCACAAGACCTCACAATAGAGACCAACTTCACCCAGCACAACACCTCACAATAGAGACCAACTACACCCAGCACAACACCTCACACTAGAGACAGAGTCAGCTACACCCAACACAAGACCTCACACTAGAGACAGAGTCAACTACACCCAGCTCAAGTTGGTTGTTAGGGTAGAGCATTTGACTGTGACTTGTTCCTGGTGGAGCTCCTGTTATAGAAGATCTAGAAGAAGATTCAGATCTAGGCAGGATGGGATGTGTTTATCTGGTCATACATGTACATGTGTGTCCGGTACACTGAAATGTCTCTCTTCACGTATCCCAATTTCTTTATGAGCTCAGAGGGGTACAATACCTACTTCACCTGCTAACAGCTGATATGAAGTGTGATTATCAGATTAATATAAATGACTTGAAATGAAAGATAGTACGTCCTTTAATATTAGGTCATGTGACTTCGAACATCATTTATTTACGTCAAGCTTAACACTGGCTAAATGTAAAGGGGGAGGGTCCTGTGCATTATGTAAATCCAACAGATGTAGCTACTACACCTTGTAGGGGTACAATGAGATACTACAGCTACTATACCTTGTAGGTGTACAGTGAGAGACTACAGCTACTACACCTTGTAGGGGTACAATGAGATACTACAGCTACTATACCTTGTAGGTGTACAGTGAGAGACTATAGCTATTACACCTTGTAGGTGTACAGTGAGAAATTTCAGCTACTAAACCTTGTAGGTGTACAGTGAGAGACTACAGCTACTACACCTTGTAGGTGTACAGTGAGAGATTACAGCTACTACACCTTGTAGGAGTACAGTGAGAGACTACAGCTACTTCACCTTGTAGTTGTACAAAATTACACATTTTTCAAATTACTAAAAAGCATCAGAAATTGAGTTAGCAGATTTAGTCCTAGACCACCATAATAGTTGGTGCTTTAGCAATGGTAAATAATAGAGACTGAAAAATGAAGAATCTATGCTCAATATGCCGTTACTAAAATAACAGTAATCTCTAGTAAACAGATAATGCATGTTTGGCAGGCTGCACACTGTCAGAGAGTCCAGGGGCAGAACTGATCAAATACCCCGGAGAGTCTGTTTTCCTGCCCTGTTCCTGCACTGACCACCACACCAAACCTGCCAGTGTCAAATGGGAGCATCTGATCTCCAGTACTGAGTCTGCATGGACAGAGGTGTCCAACGGGACCAGACACCACAGAGACAGTGTCCACATGTCTCACCAGAACCATCCAGCAAATCTCTCTCTACTCCTCTCTAACCTGACTGAGGAAGACCAGGGAACATACAGGTGTACAGTCAACAACAACCAGTCCATCAGCATCCGCCTCTCCATTAAAGGTAAAAGAGTTCAAGCTCAACTAAACCTTTCAGCACTGTGTCTCGTCTCAACTACACCCTGCACAAGACCTCATACTAGAGACTAATTCAGCTACACCCAGTGCAAGAACTCACACTAGAGACCAACTACATCCAGCGCAAGACCTCACATTAGAGACCAACTACACCCAGTACAAGACCTCACAATAGAGACCAACTACACCCAGCACAAGACCTCACATTAGAGACCAACTACACCCAGCACAAGACCTCACACTAGAGACCAACTACACCCAGCACAAGACCTCACACTAGAGACCAACTACACCCAGCACAAGACCTCACAATAGAGACCAACTTCACCCAGCACAACACCTCACAATAGAGACCAACTACACCCAGCACAACACCTCACACTAGAGACAGAGTCAGCTACACCCAACACAAGACCTCACACTAGAGACAGAGTCAACTACACCCAGCTCAAGTTGGTTGTTAGGGTAGAGCATTTGACTGTGACTTGTTCCTGGTGGAGCTCCTGTTATAGAAGATCTAGAAGAAGATTCAGATCTAGGCAGGATGGGATGTGTTTATCTGGTCATACATGTACATGTGTGTCCGGTACACTGAAATGTCTCTCTTCACGTATCCCAATTTCTTTATGAGCTCAGAGGGGTACAATACCTACTTCACCTGCTAACAGCTGATATGAAGTGTGATTATCAGATTAATATAAATGACTTGAAATGAAAGATAGTACGTCCTTTAATATTAGGTCATGTGACTTCGAACATCATTTATTTACGTCAAGCTTAACACTGGCTAAATGTAAAGGGGGAGGGTCCTGTGCATTATGTAAATCCAACAGATGTAGCTACTACACCTTGTAGGGGTACAATGAGATACTACAGCTACTATACCTTGTAGGTGTACAGTGAGAGACTATAGCTACTACACCTTGTAGGTGTACAGTGAGAAATTTCAGCTACTAAACCTTGTAGGTGTACAGTGAGAGACTACAGCTACTACACCTTGTAGGTGTACAGTGAGATATTACAGCTACTACACCTTGTAGGAGTACAGTGAGAGACTACAGCTACTTCACCTTGTAGTTGTACAAAATTACACATTTTTCAAATTACTAAAAAGCATCAGAAATTGAGTTAGCAGATTTAGTCCTAGACCACCATAATAGTTGGTGCTTTAGCAATGGTAAATAATAGAGACTGAAAAATGAAGAATCTATGCTCAATATGCCGTTACTAAAATAACAGTAATCTCTAGTAAACAGATAATGCATGTTTGGCAGGCTGCACACTGTCAGAGAGTCCAGGGGCAGAACTGATCAAATACCCCGGAGAGTCTGTTTTCCTGCCCTGTTCCTGCACTGACCACCACACCAAACCTGCCAGTGTCAAATGGGAGCATCTGATCTCCAGTACTGAGTCTGCATGGACAGAGGTGTCCAACGGGATCAGACACCACAGAGACAGAGTCCACATGTCTCACCAGAACCATCCAGCAAATCTCTCTCTACTCCTCTCTAACCTGACTGAGGAAGACCAGGGAACATACAGGTGTACAGTCAACAACAACCAGTCCATCAGCATCCGCCTCTCCATTACAGGTAAAAAAGTTCAAGCTCAACGAAACCTTTCAGCACTGTGGTTCTGAGAGGGAGTAGCAGACTCAAACCTCACCATGTGGATCTCACAGTGCAGCTTAACAGCAGTTAACCAAACCTTAACACAAACACCCAGTTTTCCTTTAACACACACTCATTATTCCATTAACACACACTCAAAATGTCTTACACCATTTTTTCTTACATTCTGTTTCTCCTCCTAAGAACTGCAGCCAACTGTTAAGAACCTGGGGGATCATCAATCACCAAACACCAATAACCACCAGACGAGTTCTGGCCTGTGGAAGCCAACCACCAATCAGATGCTGCTGCTGTCATTGGTGCTACTGCTAGTGCTGCTAGTGGTTGCTGGAGTTTACTGCACATGTGTGAAAGGTATGAATAAACACACAGTGTGACATAGTAACAGTGAACAGAGTGAAAGGGTGAATAATGTAACAGGGACAACAGTGTGATTGTGTGACTAATGTGACAGTGACAGGGTGAACCGTGTAACAAGATGAACAGTGTGACAGGGTTAATAGTGTGACAGTATGAACCGTGTGATAGTGTAACAGGGTGAACAGTGTGATAGTGTAACAGTGTGAACCATGTGATAGTGTAACAGGGTGAACAGTGTGAACAGTGTGATAATGTAACAGGGTGAACAGTGTAACAGTGTGGTCAGCTATGTTGACATACACACTGCAGCACCACTGTGGTGTTGGTGTGAGTAAGAAACTGAACCAAGATGTTGACATCAGCAGAATTCCTGAGTGGTGTGTGTGTAGTGCTTCATCTTCACACTTACATCCAGTCCAACAGGTCAGGGGTCATGTGTGATGATGTAAACAACGTCCCAGCATGTGTGTGAGTGACAGATGCTCATATTCTCATTACTCAGGAAGAAAACAAAACAGTCAAGAGAAGAGAGGAGAAAGCAAACACAACGAGGTAAAACATCTCCTGAATGTGTGTGTGTGTGTGTGTGTTTGTGTGTGTCCCTCGTTCATGGTACAAAAGAAGAAAGATAGCAAATACAGGTGTGTGTGTGTGTGTGTGTGTGTGTGTGTGTGAGTGAGAAAGATAGAGAGAGAGACAGAAACCATATATCCAAGCAGACAGTAACGTGGGGGTTAATAATGTCTCTCTAGGTTGAGGAGAGTGTGATATATTCAGACAGTAACGTGGGGGTTAATAATGTCTCTCCAGGTTGAGGAGAGTGTGATATATTCAGACAGTAACGTGGGGGTTAATAATGTCTCTCCAGGTTGAGGAGAGTGTGATATATTCAGACAGCGTCTTTGACAGGAAGCGTCCGTCAGCAGGAGAGGAGGTATGTGGTGTCCTTGAGGATCAGTCCAGGGATGAACATCTACCACATGAAATCCACCAGTGTGTTTGTTCTCTTGTAGTGTGAGCTCACCTACTCAACCCTGAACCATGCAAAGAAGAGAGAACGAGCCCTCATACAGGTGAGCACATTAACCTGACAGGTGAGCCCATTAACCTGACAGGTGAGCACATTAACCTGACAGGTGAGAACATTAACCTGATATCTTATACTTCACAAAGTCACTCTACACCATTGCAAACTACAGCTAAGATTCACATGGTACATCTTTGCAAAATACTTGTTCATGTAATTTAACTGGTGTACTACAATGTGCAAAGAATGTAAACAAAACCACTGGTGGGTGTGTGTGTGTGTGTGTGTGTGTGTGTGTGTGTGTGTGTGTGTGTGTGTGTGTGTGTGTTTGTATGTGTGTGTTTGTCTCATTCCAGGATTATTCTGATTATTAGGAAAAGAGCCATCTGTTTATTCCAGGTTGAAAACAGTAGTTTATCACAGAACATGTATAAAACACCATCACAAACACAGTAGTGTGTAGGAGTTGTGGATGTTCCTGTGGGGGAGGCAGGATCTGGTGTTCCTCCATAAAACCATGGGGGGCAACAAATGGTGGGTTACCTCAAGAGGTTCCCATAGCAATGGGATAAAACTGACCATTTGTATTTTAGTTATATCAGTGTGTTTGTGTGGCATGTTTAGTCTCATTTTGCAGCTTGTTGTGTACTGGGAAAGGTGATGCTAACAGGGTAAGAGTTCCATCACTCCATGAGAAAGTTTGTCCTGTGTGGAAATGCACTCTGTATGCAAATGTACTCTGTTGTCTTTACCAACATCCTGATTCCCATTGGTTAACCTGGTTTTTGTGACTGTTCCTTTGAGATGCTGGGGGGTATAAAGGGAGAGGATTGTGGGTGCAGGACTCTTCCTCTTTCTTCTCTTTTCTTCTTCCTCATCCTCATCTTCTTCCTTTGCACCGTGAGGTAACCTGCACCGGTCGGTATTTCTGTTTCTGTTTGGGATTATCATTGTTATAGTACAATGGTTGTGTTATTGTTTTATATTTTGTTGGATATTGAATAAATCTGGTTAACTGTGTGGCCACAGTCTTCCTTATTAGTATCAGTTAAAGGTAAATCAATGCTAATACCAATTCCCTCTAAAGTATCACATCTGCTGCGCATGTTTATGATAAACCTGTGACAAGTGTGTTGCTTTAAGTTTCTAACATTCCTCCCCATGTCTCCTTAGTAAAACCTGTTGAGACATGGCAGTGTCACGTAGGGCTACGCCCCCCTCTCTAACTGTCACGTAGGGTTCCTGCTCTTCGTGTCTGTGTTGTTCCCTGCGTGTCTGTAACCATAGTTTCCCTCTGTTTCCCTCTGTGTGTCTTGTTTAGTTCCATGTATTTATAGTCTCTGTGTTTCCCTAGGCCGTCGTCCGTAGTTTTGTGGATTGGTGTGATCACGGCTATTTTGTCATTTGCGAACTCTGTTGTTTTGTTCCGTCCGCTTGTTTTACTCTCGCCTGTTCTGTGTTACTCTGCCCTGTTTGTTCAGTATGTCACTCCGTGTTTCATGTCCTGACTCCTTGGGTAATCTGACCTATGCCTTTCTGTTTGACAACGAGTTTGGAATTCCCTTCATTAAATCTCGCTCTCCTCAGGGTTTGTGTCCGCCTCCTAGCTCTATGGCGAGCTGTACGTTACACAGAGTGTAATTGTTGTTGTTTGTTATAGGCAGAGAAAAAAATCCAGAGTTCCAAAAACAAAAGTACAAAAAGAACAAGGCAAAAGGCAAGGTCAGAGAATCACAGGTCAAAGGTCAGAGAATCACATGTTTTTGTGATGCAATTGTGATGATTGGTGTCAGTGCTACCGGGCGGAAAAGTCATTGAGGCGGGTTTTGGGTGATTTTTTAGAGACTGGGATGATGGTGGCTGATCAAGGACAAAGTGGGATTAGTTTTGCACTAGGGCCCCATGCAACAAACAACCATTGCAAGAAGAAATTTGTTTGCTAGTTTATTTCTTTGGCGAAGATTTTAATACTCAACCGCTTCAGCTAGCCATCCGAAATCAAAAACTGTTTTGAACATTCGTGTGACGGCCAGACCTCCACGAATTCATCTTAAAGTCGACTGCAAATCCTCACACAACTGATCGTCAAGGGGCCACCGACTGACCGGCCACCACAACTTCCCCTGAATGGAGCAACGTGATCCAGCAGGACTTTTCTTCCAAAAGCGCCCAAAGGAGTCTTCATCAAGAGGATGCCTGGCCTTCAGTGCAGGCCGTGGATGGACACAACCAAGTAAGACTGTGGATCTGGGCAGACCTGGAGTGATACTGTATACCTCGTTGTAGCTGGAAGTAGTTGGTTCTCTAAAGCGAGAAAAGTGCAAATTAAAAACCCTTTCCAAAACAGCGAAGAAAAACTTGAAATAGGCCAGAGAGCAGCGCAGGAGTGAGAGCAGTTGAACAAACAGAGATCGAGAGAGAGAATGTGGTGACGAGACACTGAGGAACGCAACCCTGTACCAAAAGAGAAGACCGGCTGCAAGCACATAGCAAGATGCAGCAGTCTATAACAAAAACAGTGATATGCATCTATTGATGCAGTTTAAAAATATAGCATGCACAGTATGGTTATTAACGTTAGGTACTACTACAAGCATTTCAATCACAGATTAGCAAGTTTGTGCTTGTCTTTGACATCAGCCATTCTTATCTTTGCATGCCAAGCAAATGTTAGCCATGCATTTGCCACATACAGGACGTTTGCAAACATTGCAGATGGTAACGGTTCTGTTGCAGCTACATGCCACTCCTATCTGTACGTTGTGAGTGCCAAATATTTTGCTTTCAGTTTACTAACATTCCTCCCCATGTCTCCTTATTAAAACCTGTTGAGACATGGCAGAGTGTAGCTGTTGGTTGGGGAAAATGAGCCAATTGAGTAATTGTGAAGAGCCTGAAGGTCCTGTCACCTTGTACAATAGTGAATTATCAGTGTTTAAGTGCATCTGGGTTCTGTTGTTGATGCCTATAACTGGTCAGAATCACGAGACATATTGGGATCCACATGCGGGTTTATTATAATGAGGCAGAAAGCTGGAATTAAAAAAACAGACAAAAAGTGTAAAAATATCCAGAGATCCAAAAACAAAGGTGCAAAATGAACAAGACAAAAGGAAAGGTCAGATTCACAGAGATTCACAGGTCAAAGGTCAGAATCACAGGTCAAAGGTCAGAGAATCACAGGCAGAATTCAATACACAGGAAAACAGGCTAGAGTATGAGTAGAGTACGTTCGGTATGCGAACATTCACAAATAGAGCCATGTCCAAACTCTCCAGTCAGAACTCTTATTTTCCTGTCAAGAAGGTCAGACAACGCCCTCAAACAGATGGATGGAGATTTGTGCAGGAACTGCAGGCTCCTAATTATTCATGGCACTGACAAGTTGATTGACCTAAATATTTGTTTTGGGGGCAAAAACAAAGTGTTCTGAGCGAAGTTTGCAGGTATCCTCTGTTTTGAGAATTGGACTTGTTGTGATGCCAATGTTTTAAATCAACTGAGAAAAATTGTAAAGTGACTTAAATAAACGAGTATTGTAAAATCTTTATTGTTATGATTGATGCTGTTAAAACTATTGCTTTACTTCTATTTCTGTGGTGGTGAAACATGAAGATTTATGTTTGCTGTGGAACTGAATTTATTAAACATTTAGAGAAGTTAAAAAGTAAATAGTATTCTACAGTAACACAGGCCTCCATGTTGTTAAAGAGTCAGTGTTAATAAGAATGACACCAGCGTTAG
The DNA here is from genome assembly GCF_052324685.1 of Brachyhypopomus gauderio. Lineage (NCBI taxonomy): Eukaryota > Metazoa > Chordata > Actinopteri > Gymnotiformes > Hypopomidae > Brachyhypopomus > Brachyhypopomus gauderio. The sequence goes on from NW_027506894.1 coordinate 1,142,519, forward strand.
ACCAGCAAGATTAGCAGGAGGAAACACCGCCCCCTGCTGTTTTAACATTTATTTGTTTTTGTTCCTCACTAGGAGAAATGTGGTTGCTGCTCCATTATGTGAACAAGGGCTCATAAAGACCTTGACCTGTTTGTGTGTGAATTTGTGACTTAGACTCAGACAATCTTTATTGCCATTCATTGTACACGGGTGTACGCAAAACGAAATTTCGTTGCATCTCACACAGTGTACAACAGAATTTTATATATAAAAATATATCAACAGATTTTTCAGTAACCCAGGTTTAAGATAAGATTACAAGAATGTGACATATGGCATTACAGGATTAACCAAAATATGTAATAATGTGTAAAAATATAGAGATGTAGAAGTGTAGCAGCAGGGATAATTAAATATGGGTATGTGGGATAGATATATAATGTATATCTGCATATATATCTATACATATATACATATCTACAAATAAAATAGAATAGCAGCACAAATAAATATCAGTAAAGTGACACAGTGTTATCAGGTAGTCCGGCAGTAGTGCACAGATGGCATGTAGCTCAGCCATTTCCTGCCCTCGTCCAGGGTGTCGAGTTCAACAGTCTAATGGCTTGAGGGAAAAGGCTGTTGCAGAACTTGGAGGTCCTTGGAGGTCCTGCATCGAATTCTCCTGAATCTTTTACCAGCAGCGTGAACAGTCCACAGTGAGGATGTGAGGGGTCACCGATGATGTTGAGTGCTCGTGATATGCAGCGCACTGGTGCGAGGTCCTGGATAGGTTGAAGAGAAGACCCGATGATCTTCTCCGCTGTCCTCACCACTCTCCTCACATTCTTCCAGTCAGAGGCTCTGCAGCCTCCACACCACACAGAGATGCAGCTGGTCAGAATGCTCTCTATGGTGCTTCTGTAGAATGTGATAAGGCTGGTGGGGGCAGGTGGACCCTCCTCAGTCTGAGTAGGAAGTGCAGACACTGCTGTGCTCTCCTAACTATAGATGTGGTGTTGGCAGACCAGGTGAGGTTGTCTGTTATGTGCACCCCCAGGAACTTAACGCTGCTGACCACTTCCACTTCCTTAATGAGGCCCCCCACTGTAGTGTCGTCCATGAACTTCACAATGTGGTTAGTGTCAGACCTAGGGACACAGTCGTGCGTCAACAAGGTGAACAGTAGGGGGCTCAGTGCGCATCCTTGAGGGGATCCTGTGCTGAGGGTGATGACACCAGACATGTTCTGACCAACCCTTACTCAGATCCTCCAGAAAGTCGCGATGTTGCGATTTGCAACTTCAACGCAACTTCAAGCAAACCCCGCGAATTCAGGGCAGTGTTGCAACTTCAGCCAATCTTTCCCGCAAATTTGACCAATCACTGATGTCGTCTTGATGTGACGTCGACAAACTCCCGCCTTACTTCCGTATATACATTCAAGAGGAGCAGACTGAAAGCAGCATGAGCGACGAAAATAACGGCAAAAAGATCGGGAAAAGTAGTATCCCAGTACACTACATGAAAGCGGGGATAAACTGTCCAGATCGGACCCGCAAATTGATTATCTATGGCCCCCTGGATGATATTTAATTACTATTAGAACCGGCCCGCAGGCCACAGCCTAAATAGATAATTAAAACGGACTACTAAATAGAGGAAACCATACAACATTTACTCCCTATTGTAATGTACTCACAAAAAAGCAAAAACACACCGCAACTTCCATCGCAATTTTTTTTAAAAACACCCGCAACATCAAACATTTTAGCCCGCAACAATCACAAAAAAGGCCCGCGAAATCCTGGTGGGACTGCTTACTGACTGTGGTCGTTCAGTGAGGAAGTCTAGCAGCCAGTTCCTCAGGGGAGTGCCGAAGCCCAGAGATTTCAGTTTGTTGACCAGATGTTGCGGAATTATGGTGTTAAACGCCGAACTGAAGTCTAGGAACAGCATCCGCACATAAGTGTTCTCCTCCTCCAGATGTGCAAGGCTCAGCAGAAAAGCAGAGGAGATGGCCTCCTCCGTGGAGCGGTTTGGCCTGTAGGCAAACTGGAAGGGGTCAAAGGTGGTGGGTAGTCTTGAGGTAATGTGCTTCTTGATCAGCCTCTCAAAGCACTTCATCATGATTGGTGTTAGCGTAACAGGCCGGTAGTCATTTAGGGATGAGATCTGGGGGTTTTTTGGCACTGGAATGATAACAGCGGACTTGAAACATGCAGGGACCTTGGCTAGATCCAGTGAGGTGTTGAAAAATTCAGTTATAACATACGTCAACTGGTCTACATTCCCTGAGCACCCAACCTGGTATGTTATCAGGGCCGGGGGTCTTCCTGTGTTGACACTCCTCAGAGTCCTCCATACATCATCAAGTTCGAGGCAGAGCATGTCTTCATCCTCATGGGGAATGGCTCTTACTGCAGGGGTATTTAGTATATTTAGTGCCTCAAATCTCCCAAAGAAGTTGTTTAGAATATTTTAAAAGTCCACATAGTCATCAAGAGGGCTACCTTGTAATTTGTAATGGTCCATATGCCGTGTCACATGACTTTGGTGTTAGTGGAGTTTTGAAAGAGGTCCTGAATTTTTTCCTGCGAGCATGCTTTGCTAATCTGTTAGCACTGTTTAGGTTTGCCCTCACTGATCTCAGTGCCTCTTCGTCACTGGACTTAAAGGCTGAGTTCTTAGCTTTCAACATTCTGCATACTTCATTGGTCATCCATGGCTTTTGGTTGGCACGGGTGGTGATGGTCTTTGTGGTGCTGACGTCTTCCATGCATTTGTTTATGTAGGCCGACACAGTCATGTCATACTCATCCAAGTTGAGGTGGTCACTGTAAGTGGCACCCTCCTTGAACACATCCCACTCAGTGGGTTCAAAACAGTCCTCCATAGCCCCCTCAGGCCACACCCTCACCTGCCTCACAGTAGGTTTCTCTCTGATCCGCAGGGGCTTAGACGCAGGAATTATCATAACAGATGAATGGTCTGAGGAGCCAAGATGGGGACGGGAGCTGCTTTGAATGCATTCTTCAAGTTGGTGTAGACCAGATCTAGTGTGTTCATACCTCTGGTTGCACAGTCCAAATGCTGGTGGAAGTTTGTCTTTATATTAGCCTGGCTGAAATCCCCAGCAACAATGAAAAAGCCTTCAGGGTGGATTGACTACAGCTCACTGATGGTTCGGTAGAGAACACTCATAGCTTCCTTGGTATTTGCATCAGGAGGCATGTAAACAGCAGTGATGGAAACTAGTGTAATCTCTCTGGGCAGATAGAATGGCCTGCAGATTACAGTCATGAACTCAATGTTTGTTGAACAATGGCTTGAGATAGACTTAGTGTTCCTGAGCCAGTTATCATTTATGTAGATACACAAACCTCCGCCTCGGGATTTAACGCTGAGAGTGCAGCTCTTATAAGCATGGAATGTAGTTAGCCCCTCAATGCTAACAGCGTTGTCCAAGACTGATGAATTAATCCATGTCTCTGTCAGAATTATTGTGCAGCAGTTCCTCATCTCTCCATTTGTTAGACCCAGCTGTAGAAAATCCAATTTGTTCTCCATGGAGCGAACGTTGGAGAGAAAGACAGATGGAAGTGGCGATCTGTAAGTGTTTGTTTTTAGCTCATCTGTTAGCCCCACGCAACAGCGGCACTTCTGCTTACGGACACACTGCCTCCGCCTGCATCTCTGTCGGCTCATGCCGCTGGACGAGTCCAAGGCTCCGTGGGCCTCTGGGTCTTTCCGTAGCACTCTGAAGCTACGCAACCGTTCCTGTGTGATCAAGGTTATGAAGCCAAAGTCGCTGAAAGTGCATAAATTCCACAATCGTTGACGATCATACACCAATATATACACATTTTATTTTGGCTGATTCTGAAATCTTGTGTGGAATATTCTGATTAAAGGGTGTGTTTCTGTCCGAGCCCACGCAACCGCAGCCAAACAAGGGCCGCCATCTTGAGGTCAAGACCAGAACCATTTCTGTCTTTTAAATCTGTGTTCCTACCTTACACAGGTTCCCCACATTTAGTACAGCTGTTGTCACTCAAAGACCAAAACAGTCAACTCAGACTCCACAGTCAACTTTGATTCTGACTCCAAGGTCTCCACTCAGAACTACTGTCAATCCCTTAATTAACCACTAGATGGAGCCAGAACTCAACAAAGGCTTTCAGCAGCATAAATAATGTACATTAACATAAACACGGTTTTACTGTAGGGCACAAGGTCTGGCATCGTGACATGAACGTCAACAAAATAATAATTACTCAAAAACATATATCAAAATATAGTGGAAATAAATAAGAATGCAAGAAAATGTGTCCTGATGAACAAAATCCACTTTTTAAATCTGTTACCAAATATTATGAACAATAAAGTGGAAGTGTTATGAAGAATTATAAATGTAGAAAGATGTGGTGTTATGAAGGATTATAAATGCCAGTTACACATCTTACACTATCAAAGTGGAACTGCTAGACATGAGAGACAGACAGACCAAAAGAAGGAGAGAGAGGGAGGGAGAGAGAGAGAACTAGGAAGCAGTGTGTTTCCAGAGCTCCACACCTGTTGGAGTCTCTTGATTAAAGATGCTGGTGTGTGTGTTTCTCCTCTACTGTGGACTACAGGTGACTGCAGGTGAGTTCTACATGTGTATCTTCTACATGTGTGTGTGTCTTCATGCTGTGTGTGTGTAGCACTGCTGTGTGTACGATAGAGGACATGGAGACAACCCCAGCGCCTGGGTTTAGTTACTAGTGTTTGATATTGACCTGTCCTCTGGGTTTAGTTACTAGTGTTTGATATTGACCTGTCCTCTGGGTTTAGTTACTAGTGTTTGATATTGACCTGTCCTCTGGGTTTAGTTACTAGTGTTTGATATTGACCTGTCCTCTGGGTTTAGTTACTAGTGTTTGATATTGACCTGTCCTCTGGGTTTAGTTACTAGTGTTTGATATTGACCTGTCCTCTGGGTTTAGTTACTAGGGTTTGATATAGACCTGTCCTCTGGGTTTAGTTACTAGTGTTTGATATTGACCTGTCCTCTGGGTTTAGTTACTAGTGTTTGATATTGACCTGTCCTCTGGGTTTAGTTACTAGTGTTTGATATTGACCTGTCCTCTGGGTTTAGTTACTAGTGTTTGATATTGACCTGTCCTCTGAGTTTAGTTACTAGTGTTTGATATTGACCTGTACTCTGGGTTTAGTTATTAGTGTTTGATATTGATCTGTCCTCTGGGTTTAGTTACTAGTGTTTGATATTGACCTGTACTCTGGGTTTAGTTACTAGTGTTTGATATTGACCTGTACTCTGGGTTTAGTTACTAGTGTTTGATATTGACCTGTCCTCTGGGTTTAGTTACTAGTGTTTGATATTGACCTGTCCTCTGGGTTTAGTTACTAGTGTTTGATATTGACCTGTCCTCTGGGTTTAGTTACTAGTGTTTGTTTTTGGTAGGTCTTCCTCTCTCTCTCTTAGTGAGTATGTATGTGTGTGTATGTATGTATATGTGTATGTATGTATGTGTGTATTTGTGTATTTGAACATGTTACTAGTCGGGTCTATGAGGTTCTTCTCATTTTACAAAAGACATTAAGAGAATGTTTATAGAAACATTAGATAACACAAGAGATTTGATATGAGGAATATCAAGGAGGCGGAGCCAGTGCTCCAGGTACAGAGTGGGTGTGGTTCATGGCCACACCCACAACCCTGTGTTGTGTGTGGGGTATTTAGTGTGTGCAGGTTCTCCTCACACTGTTCTCTCTACATTATTTCCTGCAGCAGGAATGTTGTCATGGTGATGTGTTCATCTCTGTGATACTCTGATGAACATCTGTATGTATTTACACCACTATGTGAACGTGTGTTGTGGTGTCTCTGTTCTGTGTGTGTGTGTGTGTGTGTGTGTGTGTGTGTGTGTGTGTGTGTGTGTGTGTGTGTCTCCACTATGTGAACGTGTGTTGTGGTGTCTCTGTTCTGTGTGTGTGTGTGTGTGTGTGTGTGTGTGTGTTCTGTGTGTGTGTGTGTTCTGTGTGTTTGTGTGTGTGTGTGTGTGTGTGTGTGTGTGTGTGTGTGTGTGTGTGTGTGTGTGTGTGTGTGTGTGTGTGTGTGTGTTTGTGTGTGTTCATTCCTCCTCTTGTCTCATGTGTTAAACTGATCTCATGATCATCTGTAGATTCATCCTGGTCTTCCTCCTCCACACAGTGGATCTTCTCAGCTCTCCTTGTTCATTACAAACCTTCACAAAGTTCTTCACTGGGACACACTGTCCTTGCTGGATGTTGTTGTGGTGTCTGTTTGTCTTCACATCGTGAGAGACGTCTGATCTCCACACACCCTCATCCTTCTTTACGCACTTTCTGTCAGTTTGTTACTTCCTGATAGTTTTTGATACATCGACTGTGTCCATAACAGACCAGACTGTGTCCCTAACAGACCAGACTGTGTCCCTAACAGACCAGACTGTGTCCCCAACAGACCAGACTGTGTCCCCAACAGACCAGACTGTGTCCCTAACAGACCAGACTGTGTCTCTAACAGACCAGACTGTGTCCCTAACAGACCAGACTGTGTCTTTAACAGACCAGACTCCATGTTCTTCATTCTGCTCTGTGTTCTTATCTTGTCTGGTTCAGTCTGTTCCAGGATCAGTTCCTCCTCCACTCACAGAACAGTGCATTAGAGATCACTGAATGAAGTAATGAATGTGTGGTACACTGCAGGTAGAAGGTGATGATGGTTTTATTGCACTGTGTCTTCTACAGGTTGCACCAGGATGTATTCTCAAGAATTCTTTGTCAGTCGTTCTCCAGGAGAGTCTGTACTGCTGTCCTGTCGTTGTCCAGACAACCATGACATCATCAAATGGACCGTTGGATCTTCACTTCAGTCTACAGATCGCACTGTGGTGTCTAATGAGGCAGGACGCTACAGGGGCAGAGTCTCCATATTTGATCAAACACCCTCCAGTAACTTCTCTCTGCTCATCTCAAACCTCAGTGAAGAAGACAATGAACAGTACTGGTGTGGAGAGTCTACTTATATCAGACTAATTGTTAGAGGTGAGTCACTCACATCCCAGTTCCTGCAGTGTGTAGAGGCAGTTTGGAAGTGTTCAGATGGTTTATTTTAGTGGTCAAGAGTCTAAGGACACATGCTGGAAAGGTTTTTCTGTTTGTCAACTGAACATTAAAACAAACTGCACAAAAACACAAAATGACAATGTAGGCAAGTCAAGGCAAGTTTATTTCTACAGCACCTTTCATACACACTGGAGACTCAAAGTGGTTCACACACAAAAGAAAGAAGCTCATTAGGACGGAGCTCCATCATGTTGTGAAGGTCACTGCAGTGAGGTGGCAGGAGCAGCAGGTGGAGAGAGTGGAGCTGTTACGTCTTTAATGTCCAGAACAACAGAGAAGAACCTACACAGATCACCAAACTAAAGGAAGACGCTAGACGCTACAGTAAGGGCTCCCAGTGCAGAACTAAACAGACACTAGACTGGGCTGCTGGAGGAGAGAAGGAGACACGTTCAGGGTGCAGCAGACTGGCTCTCTCAGGACAGACTGGAGGATTCACACCACTGAACGGAGGGACCTGTAGACATTTATAGACTGATACATGAGAAACAGGAGAGTTAGATGATAGGGAGGTGTGTCAGTGGGTGGGGACTGAGTGGTGGCGTGTCCTTGTGTAGGTGTGTCAGTGGGTGGAGACTGTGAGTGGGGGTGTGTCCTTGTGTAGGTGTGTCAGTGGGTGGAGACTGTGAGTGGGGGTGTGTCCTTATGTAGGTGTGTCAGTAAGTGGGGACTGTGAGTGGGGGTGTGTCCTTGTGTAACTGTGTAAGTAGGTAGAGACTGTGAGTGGGGGCATGTCCTTGTGTAGGTGTGTCAGTGGGTGGAGACTGTGAGCAGGGGTGTGTCCTTGTGTAGGTGTGTCAGTAGGTGGGGACTGTGAGCAGGGGCGTGTCCTTGTGTAGGTGTGTCAGTAGGTGGGGACTGTGAGCGGGGGCGTGTCCTTGTGTAGGTGTGTCAGTAGGTGGGGACTGTGAGCAGGGGCGTGTCCTTGTGTAACTGTGTAAGTAGGTAGAGACTGTGAGCGGGGGTGTGTCCTTGTGTAGGTGTGTCAGTAGGTGGGGACTGTGAGTGGGGGCGTGTCCTTGTGTAGGTGTGTTTGGGAGTGGGCGTGTCCCCTGTGCTCTGGGACCAGCCTATCATGACAACTGCCAACAAAATATAACACACAAGATAAGATAAGATAAGATAAGATAAGATAAGATAAGATAAGATAATCCTATATTCATCCCGCCACGGGGAAATTTGCAATGTAACAGCAGTGGAGAGGAAGGAACAGAGAAAGGAAGTATTAAAAAAATATATAAGATAAAAATTTAAAACTGAATCTATATGTATAAAGGTTTACAAAACATAATGAAACTGAAAAATATAATTTGAATTTAGAGATATTGCACATAGCCGTATTGATTGCACATTATTCTGCATGTGGTAGCAATGTTAAACATTAACTACAGTCTATTGAGTGCACTACAGTCTGCTCTGGCCCTTCCTGTAGAGAGCAGCTGTGTTGTCAGTCCAGTCCAGCTTGTTGTTAAGGTGGACACCAAGGTATTTGTAGGACCTCACAATCTCAATGTCTGTGCCCTGGATGTTTACAGGCACAGGATGAGAGTGTTTAGTCCGGCAGAAATCCACCACCAGTTCTTTAGTTTAGTAAATCCACCACCAGTTCTTTAGTTTTACCTGCATTGATCTGCAGGCGGTTCTTCTGGCACCATGTCACAAAGTCCTGCGTCAGTCCTCTGTACTCCCCGTCATCTCCATCACTGATGAGGCCAACGATAGCAGGGTGGGTGTGGGTGTGGGGGAGGGCAGGGTGGGTGTGGGGGGGAGGGCAGGGTGGGTGTGGGGGGGAGGGCAGGGTGGGTGTGGGGGGGAGGGCAGGGTGGGTGTGGGGGGGCAGGGCAGGGTGGGTGTGGGGGGGAGGGCAGGGTGGGTGTGGGGGGGCAGGGTGGGTGTGGGAGTGGGTGTGGGAGTGGGGGGGGGGCAGGGTGGGTGTGGGAGTGGGGGGGCAGGGTGGGTGTGGGGGGGAGGGCAGGGTGGGTGTGGGGGGGCAGGGTGGGTGTGGGAGTGGGTGTGGGAGTGGGGGGGGGGCAGGGTGGGTGTGGGAGTGGGGGGGGCAGGGTGGGTGTGGGAGTGGGGGGGGGCAGGGTGGGTGTGGGAGTGGGGAGGGCAGGGTGGGTGTGGGAGTGGGGGGGGGGGGGGCAGGGTGGGTGTGGGAGTGGGGGAGGGGGGCAGGGTGGGTGTGGGAGTGGGGGGGGGCAGGGTGGGTGTGGGAGTGGGGGGAGGGCAGGGTGGGTGTGGGAGTGGGTGTGGGAGTGGGGGGGGGGGGCAGGGTGGGTGTGGGAGTGGGGGGGGGCAGGGTGGGTGTGGGAGTGGGGGGAGGGCAGGGTGGGTGTGGGAGTGGGGGGAGGGCAGGGTGGGTGTGGGGGGAGGGCAGGGTGGGTGTGGGAGTGGGGGGAGGGCAGCGTGCTGGTAGTGCCAGACAGGGAGAATCCAGCAGTGGTGTTTGTGTAGTGGGGGGAGCAGGAGAATGATCAAACCTATTGAAGAAGAGATTGAGTTCATTCACCCACTTCTGGTCCCCCACTGTGAGTCAGACTTCTTGTGGCCTGAAGTAGTGTTGAGACTATTCCAGACTCCACTGTGAGTCAGACTTCTTGTGACCTGAAGTAGTGTTGAGACTATTCCAGACTCCACTGTGAGTCAGACTTCTTGTGACCTGAAGTAGTGTTGAGACTATTCCAGACTCCACTGTGAGTCAGACTTCTTGTGACCTGAAGTAGTGTTGAGACTATTCCAGACTCCACTGTGAGTCAGACTTCTTGTGACCTGAAGTAGTGTTGAGACTATTCCAGACTCCACTGTGAGTCAGACTTCTTGTGACCTGAAGTAGTGTTGAGACTATTCCAGACTCCACTGTGAGTCAGACTTCTTGTGGCCTGAAGTAGTGTTGAGACTATTCCAGACTCCACTGTGAGTCAGACTTCTTGTGACCTGAAGTAGTGTTGAGACTATTCCAGACTCCACTGTGAGTCAGACTTCTTGTGACCTGAAGTAATGTTGAGACTATTCCAGACTCCACTAACGTTGTTCTGCTGCAGTTGGTCCTCCATCTTCCTCCTGTAGATGTTTTTACCCTCTCTGATCTTCCTCCTCAGTTCCTTCTGCACAGACTTCATCTCCTCCTTGTCACCCGATCTAAAAACCCTCTTCTTCTCCTTCAGGAGAGCCTTTATATCAGGGTTAATCCAGGGTATGTTGTTGGAGAAACACAGCACAGTCCTGGTGGGTACAGTGTTTCCACACAGAAGTTGACATGTCATGCAGTGTGTGAGGCCCTCAATGTCGTCCCAGTGAGGAACACACAGTTCCTCCCACAGTATTGTGCTAAAACAGTCCTTCAGAGCCTCTTCAGCCTCTGTAGTCCATTTCTTCACTGTGCGAGTGACAGCTGGCTCTCTGTGTACGAGGGGTTTGTACACAGGCAGGAGATGAACCAGGTTGTGATCTGATCTTCCCAGGGGAAGGACCCAAAGAGGACACACTTCTTTATAACTGTACATAGTTTTAAGGTAATTTTAATGGGATCAAAAGTCACTCGTATGCATACTAGTAAAGTTTGTTTCACGTTCACATATTCTTAATTCATTCTTCAATATCTTTGACAGTATTAGCAAAAGTGCCAGAATATGAAAATTCTTATTTCTGGCAACTAAGACAAACATCTACAACTTTGTTTACGTCAGGAATAGACGTATTTTAAATAGCAGACAACAAGTTATTTTAAATGTGCAACTTTCACCACTGCAACGTCTAAGGCACCGTCTACAAATTACCTTAACACGGACGCAAGGGGCGGTCGTGAATGCCCCAGAGCACTACATACTCTGTTTTTTTAAATAATTTCAATAGCTTTTAAAAGGTCCTTCATAAGACCACCAAACAAGTTGTATTACATAAAGTGCATGGTGTATGGCAACCTACAACTTTTTTTTCTTTAATGGGTCGCGACTTAATGACAATGAGAAAAAGTGGGTCCCGGGCTGAGACCAGTTGAGAACCCCTGAACTAGACACACTGGTCCTACTGATTTATAGACCAGTGATAACTAGACACACTGGTCCTACTGATTTATAGACCAGTAATAACACCTTGAAGTCTCTCCTGAATTGTACACGTAGCCAGTGTAAGATCTTAAGAATGAGGGTGATGTGATAACTTCGTTGTAATGTAAAAAAATTAAAAGGAAACGTTAAATGCTAAAGGTTTAAAATATGAACATACATGACTGAAATAACAAAACAAACATGACTGTAATATCTGTCAACATACAATGTTTTTGTAAATGCATGAAGCATTGCTGAAAATTAAGGAGAGACGTTTAAAGAAATTCTTTCTCCCACTCTCTCTCATTCTCTCTATCCCTCTCCAATTCTCTCTATTCCTCTCTCATTCTCTATCCCCCTCTTACTCTCTCCTCTCTCTCTCTCTCTCTCTCTCTCTCTCTCTCTCTCTCTCTCCAGGCTGCAGTCTATCAGAGAATAAGCAGCATGTTGAGGTCAGTAGATCTCCAGGAGAGTCTGTGTTCCTGTCCTGTTCCTGCACTGATCTAAATGAATGGTGGAGTGGAGAGTGGAGAGTGGAGTGGAGATCACCACACCATGAAGATCTCCACTCTACTCAACTCAGTCCCCACTACATTGGCAGAGTTCAGAGGTTTAATGAGGAATCTCCAGGAAATCTATCTCTACTGATCTCAGACCTGACTGAAGAGGATAGTGGATTATATTCATGCTGGATTAATCACAATCAACACAGGAACTTCAGTCTCACTGTTAAAGGTACACTGATGAATTTTGACATATTTTGTTACAGCTGCACAAATATATATGTAACAGGGTGACAGAAGCAGCTGACACAGGTTGTGACAAATCCATTTTAATCTCAAAGTCCATTATAGACACAGCACAGATTAAACGTGTAAAGTCTCTGAAAGTCACATGACACTCTGTGAAGGGCAGATGGAACACACAGCACTGTGTGGACGGACCTGTGGGTGACAGTGATGTGAAACAAGTGATAATGACCTAATAACTGGGGGATTGTGATGGAGGGAGTGATACAAGTGATAATGACCTAATAACTGGGGGATTGTGATGGAGGGAGTGAAACAAGTGATAATGACCTAATAACTGGGGGATTGTGATGGAGGGAGTGTACTGGAGGTGGGGTGTGTGGAAGTGGCTGTAACGAGGCTCGCGCCCCGGAGCGAGAAGACGGACACAATCGCTGAGAAGAGCGAGATTTATTAAAGGGAATACCATACTCATCGTCAGAAAGCCAGGCAGGGTCGATCACAGGAGGGCAGTCCGAACAACATGCAAACACGGGCATTACAAAACAGGGGAACACGAGTAACAGGCGAGGAATCAAAAGACGGACACAAAACGGTCGGGTACAACGCTGAACAAGAACTTAGTCAAACCAATCAAACAAAATACCAGACAAAGGACAAGGGAGACTCAGGGGCTTAAATACAAGGAATCTAACGAGGGGCAGGTGACGGTAATAACACGGGGCGTGGTAACAAACAAGGTAATCACAGAGACGAACGAGCGGGGCGGGGTAAACAGGTACGAAACACAGACACGAGGGAGTTTGGAGTGACAGCTAACGGAGGGGGGCACGGTCATACATGACAGTACTCCCCCTCAAGGCGTGCCACTCCGGGGCACGCAAGGGCAGACAGGGCAGGGGACCACGGGACACAGGACAAGGGACCAGGGGCATGGCAGGGACTGGAGACAGGGGGGCAGAGACTGGCCAGGAGCCGGGTAGGGACTGGGCAGGACAGGGGACACAATGACACCCGACAGGGCCAGGGCGAGGAATAGGGGCAGGGCCAGACGAGACAGGACCGGGAACAGACACGGGAGCGGGGCCAGGGGACAGGGCGGAGGCAAACACAGAGGCAAAGACACCATGAACAACGGAGACAGGCACTGGCACAAGGTGGGTGACAACTTGGGGAACAGACATGGGGACAGGGACAGAGATGACACCACAGGAAATAGACACAGGAACAGGAACATGGACACGAACAGACACAACCACGGGGACAGGGACCAAAACAAAACCAGGGATGGGACCAGGGAGCAAGGGGAACACGGGCAACGGAACATAGGAGGCACATGGCAGAGCAGGGGGAACACAAAGTCCATGCCCAACAGGGGGCAGCACAGTCCCAAGGGCAACAGGCGGGGTCCGCTGGCGTGCAGCGGGAACAGGCGGGGTCCGCTGGCGGGCAGCGGGGACAGGAGCCGGCAGGCGGGCAGCGGGGACAGGAGCCGGCAGGCGGGCAGCGGGAACAGGAGCCAGCAGGCGGGCAGCGGGAACAGGAGCCGGCATGGACAACCTCCTCCGGGTCGCGGGTACAGGAACAGGCCCGGACCTGACGTCCTTGGGGGGCGGAACAACCGGGCTGACGTCCTCGGGGGGCGGAACCGCCGCACTGACGTCCTCGGGGGGCGGAACCGCCGCACTGACGTCCTCAGGGGGCGGAGTTGCCGCACTGACGTCCTCGGGGGGCGGAGTCGCCGCACTGATGTCCTCGGGGGGCGGAGTCGCCGCACTGACGTCCTTGGGGGGCGGAGTCGCCGCACTGACGTCATCGGGGGCGGAGTCGCCGCACTGACGTCATCGGGGGGCGGAGTCGCCGCACTGACGTCCTCGGGGGGCGGAGTCGCCGCACTGACGTCCTCGGGAGGCGGAGTCGCCGCACTGACGTCATCGGGGGGCGTGTCCGCCGTACTGACGTCATCGGGGGGCGTGTCTGCCATACTGACGTCATCGGGGGGCGTGTTCGCCATACTGACGTCCTCGGGGGGCGTGACCGCCATACTGACGTCACCGGGGGTCCGAGCCGGCCACTCCTGGGTTGAGTGGCCAGTACTCCCCCCCAAAAAATTCTTGGGGGGCCTTCGGGGAGCGGCTTCCGGGAGGATGACGATTTCATGCGCTGTGGCGGCAGAGCTCTGAACTGGGGGCGTGGTCTTCCTCCTTCCCCGGTCCGCGTCTGGAAGAACATACAGACACAACTGCTTCTCGGTGGCTTTCCTGGTGACTCCGCCTCGTCGGAGGTATCGGGAGCTCACAACGACTTTTGAAAGCCAACCGAGAGCCAAGCCAACGCTCGTCTGCACATTCATTCCGTCTGCCCGACTCTCGCGCTACAGGCTGGAGTCGGGCAGACACATAGCGCTTACCAGGGAGCTCGTCGCCAAAGCCAGACGTTGGAACTGTCTTCGCTTTGTTCTTACAGCGACGAGACTCCCCAGTACCCACAGCGCAAGGGGATTTCCTGTCTCTGGTTCGTTCGTACTGCAATACCGGAGAGTCGAACCGGATTAATCCAGCCAACATCTTATTACAGTGTTTGAACTCACCAGAGTCTCGCTCTCTCGCTGTGTCCTTGGGTGGTCTGGTATTATGTAACGAGGCTCGCGCCCCGGAGCGAGAAGACGGACACAATCGCTGAGAAGAGCGAGATTTATTAAAGGGAATACCATACTCATCGTCAGAAAGCCAGGCAGGGTCGATCACAGGAGGGCAGTCCGAAAAACATGCAAACACGGGCATTACAAAACAGAGGAACACGAGTAACAGGCGAGGAATCAAAAGACAGGGACACAAAACGGTCGGGTACAACGCTGAACAAGAACTTAGTCAAACCAATCAAACAAAATACCAGACAAAGGACAAGGGAGACTCAGGGGCTTAAATACAAGGAATCTAACGAGGGGCAGGTGACGGTAATAACACGGGGCGTGGTAAAAAACAAGGTAATCACAGAGACGAACGAGCGGGGCGGGGTAAACAGGTACGAAACACAGACACGAGGGAGTTTGGAGTGACAGCTAACGGAGGGGGGCACGGTCATACGTGACAGTGGCCTACCCTGCCAATATTATACAATTTACAGTGAGAGGATGAGCAAAGAAATAATATCGAGTCTGTGACATTTCTGTAAAGCAAAACTGAAGCATTTATTGTAATTTAAATCAGGCTAGGGTCAAAACCAGAACAAGAACAAAACCAGGGAGCATAACAAAACAGTTAAAAACCAGGGGTGAGTTTCCCAAAACGTTCTTAGCGCTAAGTACTTCGTAACCTCGTTCTTACGTACGAGGTTAAGAAGTACTTAGCGCTAAGAACGTTTTGGGAAACTCACCCCAGTATGAGATCAAAACCAGTCTAATACCAAAACCAGGAAGTAAAATGGTACACAGAGACCACTACACATGGATAATGACAGACAGGCAACATGGAGAAACCATGAAGTACACTTGGAGAACTGGAGACAACTCCTCACAGGGAATCAAGTTCTCCTTCATCCTGCTTCTAGTTAAAAACTTATAAAGAGGCTTCATGTGTGTCAGTGTGTGTTTGTGTGTGTCAGTGTATGTTTGTATGGGCCAGTGCTCTATCTGGACTGTGTAGCAGCTGTTAATCACCGTCTGAATTCTTCAGATCACACACACTGAGGAAACAGTGCTGTGTGAACACTGATTATCAAACGTGATATTAGAATCAAACTTAATTGTGTTTTATAATGGAGCAATTGCCCCTTCACAAGACCTCACATTAGAGACCAACTACACCCACCACAAGACCTCACACTAGAGACCAACTACATCCAGCGCAAGACCTCACATTAGAGACCAACTACACCCAGTACAAGACCTCACAATAGAGACCAACTACACCCAGCACAAGACCTCACATTAGAGACCAGCTACACCCAGCACAACACCTCACACTAAAGACCAACTACACCCAGCACAAGACCTCACAATAGAGACAGAGTCAACTACACCCAGCTCAAGGTGGTTGTTAGGGTAGAGCATTTGACTGTGGCTTGTTCCTGGTGGAGCTCCTGTTATAGAAGATCTAGAAAAAGATTCAGATCTAGGCAGGATGGGATGTGTTTATCTGGTCATACATGTACATGTGTGTCCGGTACACTGAAATGTTTCTCTTCACGTATCCCAATTTCTTTATGAGCTCAGAGGGGTACAACACCTACTTCACCTGCTAACAGCTGATATAAAGTGTGATTATCAGATTAATATAAATGACTTGAAATGAAAGATAGTATGTCCTTTAATATTAGGTCATGTGACTTCGAACATCATTTATTTACGTAAAGCTTAACACTGGCTAAATGTAAAGGGGGAGGGTCCTGTGCATTATGTAAATCCAACAGATGTAGCTACTACACCTTGTAGGGGTACAATGAGATACTACAGCTACTATACCTTATAGGTGTATAGTGAGAGACTATAGCTACTACACCTTGTAGGTGTACAGTGAGAGACTACAGCTACTTCACATTGCAGGTGTACAGTGAGAAATTTCAGCTACTAAACCTTGTAGGTGTACAGTGAGAGACTACAGCTACTACACCTTGTAGGTGTACAGTGAGAGATTACAGCTACTACACCTTGTAGGTGTACAGTGAGAGATTACAGCTACTAAACCTTGTAGGAGTACAGTGAGAGACTACAGCTACTTCACCTTGTAGTTGTACAAAATTACACATTTTTCAAATTACAAAAAAGCATCAGAAATTGAGTTAGCAGATTCAGTCCTAGACCACCATAATAGTTGGTGCTTTAGCAATGGTAAATAATAGAGACTGAAAAATGAAGAATCTATGCTCAATATGCCGTTACTAAAATAACAAATCTAAAGGTGCCTAAGACGTCTGCACAATTGTGTATTTCATAAATGAATTCAATCTCCAGTAAACAGATAATGCATGTTTGGCAGGCTGCACACTGTCAGAGAGTCCAGGGGCAGAACTGATCAAATACCCCGGAGAGTCTGTTTTCCTGCCCTGTTCCTGCACTGACCACCACACCAAACCTGCCAGTGTCAAATGGGAGCATCTGATCTCCAGTACTGAGTCTGCATGGACAGAGGTGTCCAACGGGACCAGACACCACAGAGACAGTGTCCACATGTCTCACCAGAACCATCCAGCAAATCTCTCTCTACTCCTCTCTAACCTGACTGAGGAAGACCAGGGAACATACAAGTGTACAGTCAACAACAACCAGTCCATCAGCATCCGCCTCTCCATTAAAGGTAAAAGAGTTCAAGCTCAACTAAACCTTTCAGCACTGTGTCTCGTCTCAACTACACCCAGCACAAGACCTCATACTAGAGACTAATTCAGCTACACCCAGTGCAAGAACTCACACTAGAGACCAACTACATCCAGCGCAAGACCTCACATTAGAGACCAACTACACCCAGTACAAGACCTCACAATAGAGACCAACTACACCCAGCACAAGACCTCACATTAGAGACCAGCTACACCCACCACAAGACCTCACACTAGAGACCAACTACATCCAGCTCAAGACCTCACACTAGAGACCAACTACACCCAGCACAAGACCTCACAATAGAGACCAACTTCACCCAGCACAACACCTCACAATAGAGACCAACTACACCCAGCACAACACCTCACACTAGAGACAGAGTCAGCTACACCCAACACAAGACCTCACACTAGAGACAGAGTCAACTACACCCAGCTCAAGTTGGTTGTTAGGGTAGAGCATTTGACTGTGACTTGTTCCTGGTGGAGCTCCTGTTATAGAAGATCTAGAAGAAGATTCAGATCTAGGCAGGATGGGATGTGTTTATCTGGTCATACATGTACATGTGTGTCCGGTACACTGAAATGTCTCTCTTCACGTATCCCAATTTCTTTATGAGCTCAGAGGGGTACAATACCTACTTCACCTGCTAACAGCTGATATGAAGTGTGATTATCAGATTAATATAAATGACTTGAAATGAAAGATAGTACGTCCTTTAATATTAGGTCATGTGACTTCGAACATCATTTATTTACGTCAAGCTTAACACTGGCTAAATGTAAAGGGGGAGGGTCCTGTGCATTATGTAAATCCAACAGATGTAGCTACTACACTTTGTAGGGGTACAATGAGATACTACAGCTACTATACCTTGTAGGTGTACAGTGAGAGACTACAGCTACTACACCTTGTAGGGGTACAATGAGATACTACAGCTACTATACCTTGTAGGTGTACAGTGAGAGACTATAGCTACTACACCTTGTAGGTGTACAGTGAGAAATTTCAGCTACTAAACCTTGTAGGTGTACAGTGAGAGACTACAGCTACTACACCTTGTAGGAGTACAGTGAGAGACTACAGCTACTTCACCTTGTAGTTGTACAAAATTACACATTTTTCAAATTACTAAAAAGCATCAGAAATTGAGTTAGCAGATTTAGTCCTAGACCACCATAATAGTTGGTGCTTTAGCAATGGTAAATAATAGAGACTGAAAAATGAAGAATCTATGCTCAATATGCCGTTACTAAAATAACAGTAATCTCTAGTAAACAGATAATGCATGTTTGGCAGGCTGCACACTGTCAGAGAGTCCAGGGGCAGAACTGATCAAATACCCCGGAGAGTCTGTTTTCCTGCCCTGTTCCTGCACTGACCACCACACCAAACCTGCCAGTGTCAAATGGGAGCATCTGATCTCCAGTACTGAGTCTGCATGGACAGAGGTGTCCAACGAGACCAGACACCACAGAGACAGAGTCCACATGTCTCACCAGAACCATCCAGCAAATCTCTCTCTACTCCTCTCTAACCTGACTGAGGAAGACCAGGGAACATACAGGTGTACAGTCAACAACAACCAGTCCATCAGCATCCGCCTCTCCATTACAGGTAAAAAAGTTCAAGCTCAACGAAACCTTTCAGCACTGTGGTTCTGAGAGGGAGTGGCAGACTCAAACCTCACCATGTGGATCTCACAGTGCAGCTTAACAGCAGTTAACCAAACCTTAACACAAACACCCAGTTTTCCTTTAACACACACTCATTATTCCATTAACACACACTCAAAATGTCTTACACCATTTTTTCTTACATTCTGTTTCTCCTCCTAAGAACTGGAGCCAACTGTTAAGAACCTGGGGGATCATCAATCACCAAACACCAATAACCACCAGACGAGTTCTGGCTCGTGGAAGCCAATCACCATCCTGCAGTTGTCATTGGTGCTACTGCTAGTGCTGCTAGTGCTGCTAGTGGTTGCTGGAGTTTACTGCACATGTGTGAAAGGTATGAATAAACACACAGTGTGACATAGTAACAGTGAACAGAGTGAAAGGGTGAATAATGTAACAGGGACAACAGTGTGATTGTGTGACTAATGTGACAGTGACAGGGTGAACCGTGTAACAAGATGAACAGTGTGACAGGGTTAATAGTGTGACAGTATGAACCGTGTGATAGTGTAACAGGGTGAACAGTGTGATAGTGTAACAGTGTGAACCATGTGATAGTGTAACAGGGTGAACAGTGTGAACAGTGTGATAATGTAACAGGGTGAACAGTGTGATAGTGTAACAGGGTGAACAGTGTAACAGTGTGAACAGTGTGATAGTGTAACAGGATGAACAGTGTGGTAGTGTAACAGTATTGTCAGTTATGTTCACATACACACTGCAGCACCACTGTGGTGTTGGTGTGAGTAAGAAACTGAACCAAGATGTTGACATCAGCAGAATTCCTGATTGGTGTGTGTGTAGTGCTTCATCTTCACACTTACATCCAGTCCAACAGGTCAGGGGTCATGTGTGATGATGTAAACAACGTCCCAGCATGTGTGTGAGTGACAGCTGCTCATATTCTCATTACTCAGGAGGAAAACAAAACAGTCAAGAGAAGAGAGGAGAAAGCAAACACAACGAGGTAAAACAGCTACAGAATGTGTGTGTGTGTGTGTATGTGTGTGTGTGTGTGTGTGTGTGTGTGCATGCGTGTGTGTGTGTGTGTGTGTGCATGCGTGTGTGTATGTGTGTGTGTGTGTGTGTGTGTGTGTGTGTGTGTGTGTGTGTGTGTGTGTGTGTGAGTGAGAAAGATAGAGAGAGAGACAGAAACCATATATCCAAGCAGACAGTAACGTGGGGGTTAATAATGTCTCTCTAGGTTGAGGAGAGTGTGATATATTCAGACAGTAACGTGGGGGTTAATAATGTCTCTCCAGGTTGAGGAGAGTGTGATATATTCAGACAGTAACGTGGGGATTAATAATGTCTCTCCAGGTTGAGGAGAGTGTGATATATTCAGACAGTAACGTGGGGGTTAATCATGTCTCTCCAGGTTGAGGAGAGTGTGATATATTCAGACAGTAACGTGGGGGTTAATAATGTCTCTCCAGGTTGAGGAGAGTGTGATATATTCAGACAGTAACGTGGGGGTTAATAATGTCTCTCCAGGTTGAGGAGAGTGTGATATATTCAGACACCGTCTTTGACAGGAAGCGTCCGTCAGCAGGAGAGGAGGTATGTGGTGTCCTTGAGAATCAGTCCAGGAATGAACATCTACCAGACAAAATCCACCAGTGTGTTTGTTCTCTTGTAGTGTGAGCTCACCTACTCAACCCTGAACCATGCAAAGAAGAGAGAACGAGCCCTCATACAGGTGAGCACATTAACCTGACAGGTGAGCCCATTAACCTGACAGGTGAGCACATTAACCTGACAGGTGAGAACATTAACCTGATATCTTATACTTCACAAAGTCACTCTACACCATTGCAAACTACAGCTAAGATTCACATGGTACATCTTTGCAAAATACTTGTTCATGTAATTTAACTGGTGTACTACAATGTGCAAAGAATGTAAACAAAACCACTGGTGGGTGTGTGTGTGTGTGTGTGTGTGTGTGTGTGTGTGTGTGTGTGTGTGTGTGTGTGTGTGTGTGTGTGTGTGTGTTTGTATGTGTGTGTTTGTCTCATTCCAGGATTATTCTGATTATTAGGATAAGAGCCATCTGTTTATTCCAGGTTGAAAACAGTAGTTTATCACAGAACATGTATAAAACACCATCACAAACACAGTAGTGTGTAGGAGTTGTGGATGTTCCTGTGGGGGAGGCAGGATCTGGTGTTCCTCCATAAAACCATGGGGGGCAACAAATGGTGGGTTACCTCAAGAGGTTCCCATAGCAATGGGATAAAACTGACCATTTGTATTTTAGTTATATCAGTGTGTTTGTGTGGCATGTTTAGTCTCATTTTGCAGCTTGTTGTGTACTGGGAAAGGTGATGCTAACAGGGTAAGAGTTCCATCACTCCATGAGAAGGTTTGTCCTGTGTGGAAATGCACTCTGTATGCAAATGTACTCTGTTGTCTTTACCAGCAACCTGATTCCCATTGGTTAACCTGGTTTTTGTGACTGTTCCTTTGAGATGCTGGGGGGTATAAAGGGAGAGGATTGTGGGTGCAGGACTCTTCCTCTTTCTTCTCTTTTCTTCTTCCTCATCCTCATCTTCTTCCTTTGCACCGTGAGGTAACCTGCACCGGTCGGTATTTCTGTTTCCATTTGGGATTATCATTGTTATAGTACAATGGTTGTGTTATTGTTTTATATTTTGTTGGATATTGAATAAATCTGGTTAACTGTGTGGCCACAGTCTTCCTTATTAGTATCAGTTAAAGGTAAATCAATGCTAATACCAATTCCCTCTAAAGTATCACATCTGCTGCGCATGTTTATGATAAACCTGTGACAAGTGTGTTGCTTTAAGTTTCTAACATTCCTCCCCATGTCTCCTTAGTAAAACCTGTTGAGACATGGCAGTGTCACGTAGGGCTACGCCCCCCTCTCTAACTGTCACGTAGGGTTCCTGCTCTTCGTGTCTGAGTTGTTCCCTGCGTGTCTGTAACCACAGTTTCCCTCTGTTTCCCTCTGTGTGTCTTGTTTAGTTCCATGTATTTATAGTCTCTGTGTTTCCCTAGGCCGTTGTCCGTAGTTTTGTGGATTGGTGTGATCACGGCTATTTTGTCATTTGCGAACTCTGTTGTTTTGTTCCGTCCGCTTGTTTTACTCTCGCCTGTTCTGTGTTACTCTGCCCTGTTTGTTCAGTATGTCACTCCGTGTTTCATGTCCTGACTCCTTGGGTAATCTGACCTATGCCTTTCTGTTTGACAACGAGTTTGGAATTACCTTCATTAAATCTCGCTCTCCTTAGCGTTTGTGTCCGCCTCCTAGCTCTATGGCGAGCTGTACGTTACACAGAGTGTAATTGTTGTTGTTTGTTATAGGCAGAGAAAAAAACAAAAGTACAAAAAGAACAAGGCAAAAGGCAAGGTCAGAGAATCACAGGTCAAAGGTCAGAGAATCACATGTTTTTGTGATGCAATTGTGATGATTGGTGTGAGTGCTACCAGGCGGAAAAGTCATTGAGGCGGGTTTTGGGTGATTTTTTAGAGACTGGGATGATGGTGGCTGATCAAGGACAAAGTGGGATTAGTTTTGCACTAGGGCCCCATGCAACAAACAACAATTGCAAGAAGAAATTAGTTTGCTAGTTTATTTCTTTGGCGAAGATTTTAATACTCAACCGCTTCAGCTAGCCATCCGAAATCAAAAACTGTTTTGAACATTCGTGTGACGGCCAGACCTCCACGAATTCATCTTAAAGTCGACTGCAAATCCTCACACAACTGATCGTCAAGGGGCCACCGACTGACCGGCCACCACAACTTCCCCTGAATGGAGCAACGTGATCCAGCAGGACTTTTCTTCCAAAAGCGCCCAAAGGAGTCTTCATCAAGAGGATGCCTGGCCTTCAGTGCAGGCCGTGGATGGACACAACCAAGTAAGACTGTGGATCTGGGCAGACCTGGAGTGATACTGTATACCTCGTTGTAGCTGGAAGTAGTTGGTTCTCTAAAGCGAGAAAAGTGCAAATTAAAAACCCTTTCCAAAACAGCGAAGAAAAACTTGAAATAGGCCAGAGAGCAGCGCAGGAGTGAGAGCAGTTGAACAAACAGAGAGCGAGAAAGAGAATGTGGTGACGAGACAATGAGGAACGCAACCCTGTACCAAAAGAGACGACCGGCTGCAAGCACATAGCAAGATGCAGCAGTCTATAACAAAAACAGTGATATGCATCTATTGATGCAGTTTAAAAATATAGCATGCACAGTATGGTTATTAACGTTAGGTACTACTACAAGCATTTTAATCACAGATTAGCAAGTTTGTGCTTGTCTTTGACATCAGCCATTCTTATCTTTGCATGCCAAGCAAATGTTAGCCATGCATTTGCCACATACAGGACGTTTGCAAACATTGCAGATGGTAACGGTTCTGTTGCAGCTACATGCCACTCCTATCTGTATGCTGTGAGTGCCAAATATTTTGCTTTCAGTTTACTAACATTCCTCCCCATGTCTCCTTAGTAAAACCTGTTGAGACATGGCAGAGTGTAGCTGTTGGTTGGGGAAAATGAGCCAATTGAGTAATTGTGAAGAGCCTGAAGGTCCTGTCACCTTGTACAATAGTGAATTATCAGTGTTTAAGTGCATCTGGGTTCTGTTGTTGATGCCTATAACTGGTCAGAATCACGAGACATATTGGGATCCACATGCGGGTTTATTATAATGAGGCAGAAAGCTGGAATTAAAAAAACAGACAAAAAGTGTAAAAATATCCAGAGATCCAAAAACAAAGGTGCAAAAAGAACAAGACAAAAGGAAAGGTCAGATTCACAGAGATCCACAGGTCAAAGGTCAGAATCACAGGTCAAAGGTCAGAGAATCACAGGCAGAATTCAATACACAGGAAAACAGGCTAGAGTATGAGTAGAGTACGTTCGGTATGCGAACATTCACAAATAGAGCCATGTCCAAACTCTCCAGTCAGAACTCTTATTTTCCTGTCAAGAAGGTCAGACAACGCCCTCAAACAGATGGATGGAGATTTGTGCAGGAACTGCAGGCTCCTAATTATTCATGGCACTGACAAGTTGATTGACCTAAATATTTGTTTTGGGGGCAAAAACAAAGTGTTCTGAGCGAAGTTTGCAGGTATCCTCTGTTTTAAGAATTGGACTTGTTGTGATGCCAATGTTTTAAATCAACTGAGAAAAATTGTAAAGTGACTTAAATAAACGAGTATTGTAAAATCTTTATTGTTATGATTGATGCTGTTAAAACTATTGCTTTACTTCTATTTCTGTGGTGGTGAAACATGAAGATTTATGTTATGATTTACCAGACATGTTCTGACCTACCCTTACTGACTGTGGTCGTTCAGTGAGGAAGTCTAGCAGCCAGTTCCTCAGGGGAGTGTTGAAGCCCAGAGATTTCAGTTTGTTGACCAGATGTTGCGGAATTATGGTGTTAAACACCGAACTGAAGTTTAGGAACAGCATCCGCACATGCGTATTCTTCTCCTTCAGATGTGCAAGGCTCAGGAGAAAAGCAGAGGAGATGGCGTCCTCCGTGGAGCGGTTTGGCCTGTAGGCAAACTGGAAGGGGTCAAAGGTGGTGGGTAATCTGGAGGTGATGTACTTCTTGATCAGCCTCTCAAAGCACTTCATCATGATTGGAGTTAGTGTAACAGGCAGGTTTAGGGATGAGATCTGGGGGTTTTTTTGGCACTGGAATGATAACAGCGGACTTGAAACATGCAGGGACCTTGGCTAGATCCAGTGAGGTGTTGAAAAATTCAGTTATAACATACGTCAACTGGTCTACATTCCCTGAGCACCCAACCTGGTATGTTATCAGGGCCGGGGGTCTTCCTGTGTTGACTCTCCTCAGAGTCCTCCATACATCATCAAGTTCGAGGCAGAGCATGTCTTCATCCTCATGGGGAATGGCTCTTACTGCAGGGGTATTTAGCATATTTAGTGCCTCAAATCTCAAAGAAGTTGTTTAGAATATTTTAAAAGTCCACATCGTCATGAAGAGGGCTACCTTGTAATTTGTAATGGTCCGTATGCCGTGTCACATGACTTTGGTGTTACTGGAGTTTTGAAAGAGGTCCTGGATTTTTTCCTGTGAGCATGCTTTGCTAATCTGTTAGCACTGTTTAGGTTTGCCCTCACTGATCTCAGTGCTTCTTCATCACCGGACTTAAAGGCTGAGTTCTTAGCTTTCAACATTCTGCGTACTTCATTGGTCATCCATGGATTTTGGTTGGCGCGAGTGGTGATGGTCTTTGTGGTGCTGACGTCTTCCATGCATTTGTTTATGTAGGCCGACACAGTCATGGCGTACTCATCCAAGCTGATGTGGCCACTGTAAGTGGCACCCTCCTTGAACACATCCCACTCAGTGTGTTCAAAACAGTCCTGTAGTGCCTCCATAGCCCCCTCAGACCACACCCTCACCTGCCTCACAGTAGGTTTCTCTCTGATCCGCAGGGGCTTATACGCAGGAATTATGATGAGATGAATGGTCTGAGGAGCCAAGATGGGGATGGGAGCTGCTTTGAATGCATTCTTCAGGTTGGTATAAGCCAGATCTAGTGTGTTCACTAGATCTGGTTGCACAGTCCAAATGCTGGTGGAAGTTTGTCTTTATATTAGCCTGGCTGAAATCCCCAGCAACAATGAAAAAGCCTTCAGGGTGGGCTGACTGCAGCTCACTGATGGTTCGGTAGAGAACACTCATAGCTTCCTTGGTATTTGCATCAGGAGGCATGTAAACAGCAGTGATGGAAACTAGGTTAATCTCTCTGGGCAGATAGAATGGCCTGCAGATTACAGTCATGAACTCAATGTTTGTTGAACAATGGCTTGGGGTAGACTTAGTGTTCCTGAGCCAGTTATCATTTATGTAGATACACAAACCTCCGCCTCGGGATTTAACGCTGAGAGTGCAGCTCTTATAAGCATGGAATGTAGTTAGCCCCTCAATGCTAACAGCGTTGTCCAAGACTGATGAATTAATCCATGTCTCTGTCAGAATTATTGTGCAGCAGTTCCTCATCTCTCCATTTGTTAGACCCAGCTGTAGAAAATCCAATTTGTTCTCCATGGAGCGAACGTTGGAGAGAAAGACAGATGGAAGTGGCGATCTGTGTTTGTTTTTAGCTTAGCTGTTAGTCCCACGCAACAGCTGCACTTCTGCTTACGGACACACTGCCTCCGCCTGCATCTCTGTCGGCTCATGTCGCTGGACGAGTCCAAGGCTCCGTGGGCCTCTGGGTCTTTCCGTAGCACTCCTAAGCTACGCAACCGTTCCTGTGCTATCAAGGTTACGAAGCCAAAGTCGCTGAAAGTGTGTAAATTCCACAATCGTTGACGATCATACACCAATATATACACATTTTATTTTGGCTGATTCTGAAATCCTGTGTGGAATATTCTGATTAAAGGGTCTGTTTCTGTCCGAGCCCACGCAACCGCAGCCAAACAAGGGGCCGCCATCTTGAGGTCAAGACCAGAACCATTTCTGTCTTTTAAATCTGTGTTCCTACCTTACACAGGTTCCCCACATTTAGTACAGCTGTTGACACTCAAAGACCAAAACAGTCAACTCAGACTCCACAGTCAACTCTGATTCTGACTCCAAGGTCTCCACTCAGAACTACTGTCAATCACTTAATTAACCACTAGATGGAGCCAGAACTCAACAAAGGCTTTCAGCAGCATAAATAATGTACATTAACATAAACACGGTTTTACTGTAGGGCACAAGGTCTGGCATCGTGACATGAACATCAACAAAATAATAATTACTCAAAAACATATATCAAAATATAGTGGAAATAAATAAGAATGCAAGAAAATGTGTCCTGATGAACAAAATCCACTTTTTAAATCTGTTACCAAATATTATGAACAATAAAGTGGAAGTGTTATGAAGAATTATAAATGTAGAAAGATGTGGTGTTATGAAGGATTATAAATGCCAGTTACATATCTTACACTATCAAAGTGGAACTGCTAGACATGAGAGACAGACGGACCAAAAGAAGGAGAGAGAGGGAGGGAGAGAGGGAGAACTAGGAAGCAGTGTGTTTCCAGAGCTCCACACCTGTTTGAGTCTCTTGATTAAAGATGCTGGTGTGTGTGTTTCTCCTCTACTGTGGACTACAGGTGACTGCAGGTGAGTTCTACATGTGTATCTGTGTGTGTCTTCATGCTGTGTGTGTGTAGCACTGCTGTGTGTACGATAGAGGACATGGAGACAACACCAGCGCCTGGGTTTAGTTACTAGTGTTTGATATTGACCTGTCCTCTGGGTTTAGTTACTAGTGTTTGATACTGACCTGTCCTCTGGGTTTAGTTACTAGTGTTTGATATTGACCTGTCCTCTGGGTTTAGTTACTAGTGTTTGATATTGACCTGTCCTCTGGGTTTAGTTACTAGTGTTTGATATTGACCTGTCCTCTGGGTTTAGTTACTAGGGTTTGATATAGACCTGTCCTCTGGGTTTAGTTACTAGTGTTTGATATTGACCTGTCCTCTGGGTTTAGTTACTAGTGTTTGATATTGACCTGTCCTCTGGGTTTAGTTACTAGTGTTTGATATTGACCTGTCCTCTGGGTTTAGTTACTAGTGTTTGTTTTTGGTAGGTCTTCCTCTCTCTCTCTGAGTGAGTATGTATGTGTGTGTATGTGTGTGTATGTATGTATATGTGTATGTATGTATGTGTGTATTTGTGTATTTGAACATGTTACTAGTCGGGTCTATGAGGTTCTTCTCATCTTACAAAAGACATTAAGAGAATGTTTATAGAAACATTAGATAACACAAGAGATTTGATATGAGGAATATCAAGGAGGCGGAGCCAGTGCTCCAAGTACAGAGTGGGTGTGGTTCATGGCCACACCCACAACCCTGTGTTGTGTGTGGGGTATTTAGTGTGTGCAGGTTCTCCTCACACTGTTCTCTCTACATTATTTCCTGCAGCAGGAAGGTTGTCATGGTGATGTGTTCATCTCTGTGATACTCTGATGAACATCTGTATGTATTTACACCACTATGTGTGTAAAAGTTCCTCATCTCTCCATTTGTTAGACCCAGCTGTAGAAAATCCAATTTGTTCTCCATGGAGCGAACGTTGGAGAGAAAGACAGATGGAAGTGGCGATCTGTAAGTGTTTGTTTTTAGCTTAGCTGTTAGTCCCACGCAACAGCGGCACTTCTGCTTATGGACACACTGCCTCCGCCTGCATCTCTGTCGGCTCATGCCGCTGGACGAGTCCAAGGCTCCGTGGGCCTCTGGGTCTTTCCGTAGCACTCCGAAGCTACGCAACCGTTCCTGTGTGATCAAGGTTATGAAGCCAAAGTCGCTGAAAGTTTGTAAATTCCACAATCGTTAACAATCATACACCAATATATACACATTTTATTTTGGTTGATTCTGAAATCCTGTGCGGCATATTCTGATTAAAGCAGGGTACCCGTGGGTCCTTAAAAAGTCTTAAAATGTCTTAAATTTAGTTTTACATATTCAAGGTCTAAAAATGTCTTAAAATGTCTGGAATTTTAGGAGGGGAGGCATTAAATAACAACATATTGCTCAGTATTTCTGTTTAATTTTACCGATGTATATCCCACAATAATTATCATTTCCACAACGGCCATATACTCCGCCTGCTAAATGGCAGTGGTACGTCACCTAACAGGTGGAAACAGCAGACGATGCTTTAGCTGCCTAGCAAGCTGCTTTTCTTATTTGAGGGATGCGGCGGGAACAACAATACAAGGATGCAGACATGGGTAAATGTCCATTCAGTGAAGTGGCTGGAGGATGAAAAATATTGTGGCTGGCTGACACCTTCCAGTGATTCGAATGAGGCGCGATGTGAACTTGCCGAAAAACATTCAAACTTGGTACAATGGGCTGTAAAGCGCTGGGTTCTCATATGAAATCTGAAAAACACAAGCGATATGATGGCACTCGTAATAGTAATATGCATATCGAGTCATTCGCTGCTAACTGCAGTTTAACTGTAAGTGCCAAAAATGATTTGTCTACTGTGTAGGGCGACCAAACGTCCGTATTTCCCGGGACGTATTTCACGTCCTGTCCCGGGTTTTTTTTTTAAGTGAGGAAATGTCCTGGTTTTTAAATTACCTTCATTGGACCATTAAAATTTAATATGTCATATACTGTCTGGATGAAAATGTAATGTGTTTTAATGAAACCTTTTAAAGCATATTTCTGCACAATTAAGTCAAAGAAAAATTTCCTTCTGTCAGAAAATGTACATTAGTCATTTAGATTACTTAGGTCCCCAATACCATGGGTGTCACGTTGAGGACCCCGGCCCCTCCCTTTTGGGCGTGTGTTTACGTCGTCTACGTCTCCGAGTCTGCGTCTGTGGATCTCCGTGGGTGCGGTTATGTCTTGTGATCATCCGTCTCACCCGTGGCTCGTCTCGTAATCACGTGGGACTTATGTGGTTTGTCTACTTAATGTGCGTTCGCGCAGTGTCCTGTGCTCGTCGTTGTCTGAGTCTACATGTTCTGTGTGAACCTTGTTGTTATATGTGCACCGTCTGCGCATTATATGTTAAATAAAGTGACGTCTGTGACACCAAACCAGTGGACTCTTGTCTCGTCCGTCAGCTGCCGCAAGCGTCACAATGGGATTACAGAAATCACCATGATTTAAAGATATGTTAATGTTAGAAAATGTATTTAATCTGAATTTCTCACCCCTTCCTGTCCCTCTAAATATATAAATGAACGTAATATGTAACAATTATAAAACAATCAAAGCATTAAACAGCAATGTGCTCTAACATTAGCCTAAAGTTGGTCGCTATATGTTCACAATAATCCTCAAATCTCAATTCTGTCTCTGTGTTTATGCGCTCAAATTGAACTTTCTGGAACTATCTGAAGCCTCCGTGAATCACGTGACCATCAAGCGTTTTGAACTTCCGTTGTTGTGACTCTCTCTCTATATGGCACTGACTACTACTAACTGTATTTTTATTATAACGATGTTATTTAACCATTGTTTTGAGGTTGTTTATGCATTTTCAGCATTTACCAACCTGTGAAAACTGTCAAAAAAGTTGGCAACCCTGCTGAACACTAGTGATGGGCAAAGTGATACCGAAGCTTCGGAGCTTGTGTCGAGAAATCCAGGAAGTCGTTTATGAAGCGCGTATCGAGGCTTGCTTCGTTTAGGACGAGTGACGTCACTGATGACGTCTGAAGCCTCGCCGGTTCAGGACGTGATTCGAGTATTGGCGTGATTTTTTAACATATTTAAAGCGCAATTAATTCCCGCAAAAGTTGCGTGTTAGTATTCATGTTGGAGTTTCGCCAATTTGTCCGTGATATAGATGAACTTGTTTTCATGGAGCCTGGTAAGAAGAGAAGAGTTTCCCCTGTATGGAAACACTTTGAACAGATCTCTCCCGTTAAGGTATTACACATAATATGTCTGAATATAATGAAATGTTTTACTACTATAATGTTCACAGGCTATACAGGCTTGCTGTGGGATACTTGTGCACCCCTGCCTCCTCAGTACCATGTGAAAGGGTTTTCTCCAAAGCTGGAGAGGTCCTATCAAAAAAGAGAAACCGCTTGAGTCCAAGCACAGTGGGAAAAATACTCTTTCTAAATAAATATTAATAAAGTCCATCACACCAGTATTCACAAGCACAATCCTATAAAAACACCACTAAAATTTAAACATGAATAGACATATATTACTTTTACCCACTTTAAAAAAATCATATATGAAATCATGAATGAATGAATGGATGGATGAATTAACCACACAAAATCATGTTAAGATGTTTTTATTTCTATTTTTGGCAGTGATTATTCCCATGTTAACACTGGGAGGCAGGGGTCATCACATCAGTTGAAATGACAATAATAGTTTTGACCAGCAGGGAGTTTGTGTGCAAATGAAGCCTCGAGAAATTAACCTTTTCTCGAACCAATTTGATGGAAAGCATTAAGCTTCACGAGGCTTCATCAGCCCATCACTACTGAACACACACGCTCTTCAGTTGCTGTCCTCTGGGGCGGGTGCTGCTGTGAGCCCCGCCCACAACACTCAGTGCAGTCTCACACTCAGAGCAGACCCTCACCGCTCCACGTCCACACTGCACATGAACTGTGCATGCCCAAAGCTGCCGCTGACACCCCGCCCCGTATTTACAGAGCGGGATGTAAATATAAATGCTTTACACAAAGTACTGAACAACAGCCTTTTATTTGAAATGACATTTAAAGCCATCTAAAGCAACAAGTTTAAAACGCAGTACTGCTCCACTCTGCTCAAGCAATTGAATAATATAAAATATTTGCCTCAATCCCGGGCAATCAAGGCCTTTTCCTGAGGAGGCGCAAAGATATAAGGCATTAGGAGATTTTTTTCAGAAAGGCCCATAAGATAATCTGTTAATTAGTGTGTGTGTGTGTGTGTGTGTGAGAGAGAGAGAGAGAGAGACTGCAGACATCCCAAGTCTCCCTGAAGCTGCGGGAGTCTCCCGCATTTTGGTAGTGGCTCCCTGATGCCCGCGAGTCACATATAATCTCCCGGAATTCAGAACGAGTGCCCCAAGAGTGCACAAATATGCACACGGGCGACAGACATTTTTTCCCCCCCGCTCAACAACTTGCACTCGCCACACCCCCCCCCCCCTCCCCCCCGCTCAACAACTTACACTTCTGTGTGGTGATTGGACAGAATCGTGGGTGCGTTGTCTGTTCAGCCAATGAATGCCGAGAATCACTAGTTTGAATTTGAGTGCCAGTTGCCTGGAGACGTTACGTTCAGTTATTCACAGAATCGCAGGTAAAGGCGAGCACGACTGAAGCAACGAAGCATCAGTTCACGACAAGTGTCAGTGTTCAATATCAACTGAAGGTACGTCTTAGTTTTATTTTTTCAAAAATCGCTGCTTTTCCGGGAGTGTTTAGTTATTTTATTATGAGTAGCATTCTGACGACAAATTGATGTCTGACACGTTGTGATATAGTACTTTTGGTTTCAAACGTGTTTTAACCAGTTTATTTTAATCTGTTCATGGTGTTTTTTATCACATTATTTAATGGTTGTTTATTTTCAAAACGCCCAATCTTAACGTCTTCACGTTCTCTCATGTTTCGTCCTGGAATTACAAGAGGCTCGTATTTGTTAACATAATACAAGAGAACTGTTCAGTCAGACAGCTATTTGTTTCAAGCATTTTCAAGCACTTTAACCTAAATTCCAGCACTTTTCAAACCTGAAACACAAAGCAACATTAAAATTGGTCAGGTAAATGTTCCTTCCCCTGTTTTTGAGGGGTGTTTCTTTATATTACTACATATTGTTTCGGACAACACTGCAAAGAATGTGAGACGCGGCAAGTATGTAAGCCGCCACCGTTTGAGCAGGGTCGCGCAAGATGTGTGGACTCGCACGCTACGGTCACTCGCGAAAGTATAAACCTAGCTTAACAACGAATCTGGCCAAACACCTGAAAGCACACAGATTTGTACAAAACATTCCAAGAGGTTGGTGATTATTCCCATTTCTAGTATTATAGCATACAAAATTATGTGTCCGTTTATGGTATCCTAACAAATGTTTGTCATATTCTTGGTTTAAGAGCCGTAAGTGCGACAGCATACAGGGAGAAAAAAAGTGATTGTACTACAACGGATCAATCATCTATGAATACTGAACTCTACTCTAATACTGAAGTTTTAGTTACTTAAAGACTTAAAGTTACTTAACACTTTAGTTCCTGAGATCTCAAGGTCCTGAGGACATCACCCCTCCTTCTCCTGCCCAATTAGCAGGACCATACATATGTTAATTTCAGAGAAAGACAGGAGGAGGAAGACAGGCAGAGCTCTGTGGTGCACCAAGTCTAGTTTGTAGTCTGTTACTACTAATATGCTGTGTAAATATATTACATACTGCTAAATGTTTGTTGTATTCAGAGCAAATCAGATTAAAACAAATACAGTGGTACCTCGAGATACGAGTTGCTCTATATACGAGCGATCCAAGATACGAGCACCGAGATGAGCAAAATTTCTGTTTGACACCCGAGTGCACGCTCGAGATACAAGCATGAACCACTCGGTGGCAGTACAGTACTATATGGAAAAAAA
Source organism: Brachyhypopomus gauderio (assembly GCF_052324685.1). NCBI lineage: Eukaryota > Metazoa > Chordata > Actinopteri > Gymnotiformes > Hypopomidae > Brachyhypopomus > Brachyhypopomus gauderio. The sequence continues at coordinate 1,175,554 of NW_027506894.1, forward strand.
GAAATCATAAATCAGCTCAAAGACACACTCAAACGCTTTTCTTTCTCTCCCTCCCCCACAACCTTAGGTTCAAAAACACAAACATACCTGTATGTGCGGAGATGACGTCATTTAGCGCGTTCTAGCAGCCAATAGCGTTTTTTAAATTCTTGAGGTGTTGGTAAGGTCGACTCCTGTACCCGGTCATCACAGCCATTTGCACGAGTGCTTTGCAACGAGTAAAAGTACGTACGGTGTATACAGTACAGTATTTCAATACTACAAACGGTTTTTTTTTGCATTATGGCTCCAAAGAAAGGCCTTTGTGCCTTTATTAATGAAGAACATGTCTTTTTTTCCACATTTACGCTAGTTTTGTGACTTTTTTAAGGACCGGAACCAATTACAATACTTTACATTGTTAAATTGCTTCCAGAACCGAGCAGTTCGAGATACGAGCATGGGTCTGGAACGGATTAAACTCGTATCTCGAGGTACCACTGTAAAGTTGTTTAGCAGCACATGTATTTGTTTGATCCTCTCATTGCTTTTATTGAGTATATTCTGTCTAGAATAGATTCAATCTATTTATCTAAATAAATAGATAATGATAAATAGATAGGTAGATGTATCTAAATCTATTTATCTAAATAAATAGATAATGATAAATAGATTGATTTATCTAAATAATTAAATAGATAATGATAAATAGATAGGTAGATGTATCTAAATCTATTTATCTAAATAAATAAATAATTATATAGATAATGATAAATAGATAGGTAGACAGATAGATAGAAAGAATCTTTCTTTTCATGTTCGGGGCATGATGCCACTTGTGTAGCCATGCGCTTCCCAAGCCCACATTCTGTCAGGTGTTTCGTGTTAGTCCTCTGTTAATTTCTCATGGTTGCTGGTTATTTTGTCTGAAGGTTCTGGCGTTTGTCTAAGCTTTGTCTATCCTGGTCTTTGTGCTTCATTGAACTTTGTCATAGCTTATTCGTGCTTTACGTCGTGTATTGTCTTGTGCTCAGCCCCGTTTATGTTTCATGCCCTTCTGTTTTGTTCAAGTTAGTAGTCTTTGTTTATCATGTCTCTCTGTATCGGTTATGCGTCTCTGTTGGATTCCCGTTCTGTTATGACCCATGTCTGTGATATTGACTATGATTCTGGTTTGCCCTTCTCTAATAAACCTCGCTCTCTTCAGCGCTTGTGTACGCATTCTGCCTCTGCGCCACGCCAGGCGTAACACCCGGAATAGACATTTATAATTCATCTACTCTCAGTACTTTATTCTGTCTTAATATTTGTTTGTTTTTCTGAACATTTGATCATAATAAAGTGGTTTAGCAGCACATGAATTTGTTTTTCCTCTCCTTGTCTTAATTGAGTATACTCTGTGGAGAACTGCCTTACTATCATGGCTGGATTACTGACCGGGCCAGTGGGGCCAGCGCCTTATCCATTTTAAGGATCCTCTGACTATTAGGGACTTTGACCCCAGGGCCTCTTTGGGGCCCTAGCCATGCTTTTGGGCCCCTTAGGGAAATGGATGAGGCGTTGTGGCACTGCTCTGACTTTGACTTCTGGCTATTAGGGGTCCTAGGAAAGAGGCGGGCATATTTTTAGAGGGCCCTGGTTATGAGAGCCACTACCAGGGGGCCCTAGAGAAGAGCAGGCAGAGCCGGAGTGGCTAATCGGGAGATTCGGGAGGATTCCCGATGGGCCGGCTCATGTCAGTCTCTAGTTTGGGCCGATTAGGAGGGGAAAATAATTTTGGGCCGGATTTGGGCATGAAACTCCCGGGCTGAAAAAGTGTCCCACTCTGGCCCTGAGAGTCTCACTACTGGCTTTCGCGGCGAGACTCCTTTTGAGCGCTGTGAGTCTGCCCTGCTTGACGAAGGCCACAGGGGTGAGCCTCAGAGGAGGCGGAGCCATCGCAGAGAGAGCCACCGAGGGGCGTGTGTGTCTGTGTGTTCTTCCAGGCTCAACCCGGACCCTGAGGAGGAGGACCTAACCCCGCTGATTCTGCCGGCTACTCCACACGACACCCCCAAGTATTTTTTGGGGGGGAGTACAAGCCACGTCGGCTTGGCGGTCCCGCCCCCCGATGACGTCAGTATGGCGGTCCCACCCCCCGATGACGTCGGCTTGGCGGCTCCGCCCCCCGAGGACGTCGGCTTGGTGACTCCGCCCCCCGAGGACGTCGGCTTGTTCCGGTTCCTGTCCCTGCGACCCAGGAGAGGTCGTCCACGCCGGTTCCTGTCCCTGCGACCCAGGAGAGGTCGTCCACGCCGGCTCCCGTTCCCGCTGCCCGCCAGCGGACCCTGCCTGTTCCCGCTGCCCGCCAGCGGACCCTGCCTGTTCCCGCTGCCCGCCAGCGGACCCTGCCTGTTCCCGCTGCCCGTCTGCCGGCTCCTGTGCCCGCTGCCTGCCGCCCGGCCGCGCCTGTGCCCGCTGCCCGGCCGCGCCTGTGCCCGCTGCCCGCCGCCCGGCCTGTGCCCGCTGCCCGGCCGCGCCTATGCCCGCTGCCCGCCGCCCGGCCGCGCCTGTGCCCGCCGCCCGGCCGCTCCTGTCCCCCAAGAGACTGTGCTGCCCCCTGTTGGGCGTGGACTCCGTGTACTGTCTGCTCCGCCCTGTGTTCCTGCTCCTGTGCCCGGGTTCCCCATGTTCCCCAGTCCTGTCCTTGGTTTTGTTTTGGTTCCTGTCCCTGTGGTTGTGTCTGTCAAGGTCTGTGTTCCTGTTCCCGTGTCTGTTTCTGGTGGTGTCGTCTCTGTCCCGGTCCCCGTGTCTGTTCCCCAAGTTGTTACCCACCTTGTTCCTGTCCCCGTCACCATCGTCCAAGCCGTGTTTGCCTCAGTGTTTACCTCTGCCCTGTCCCCTGGCCCCGCTCCAGTGTCTGTCCCCGGTCCTGTCCTGTCCGGCCCTGCTCCTGTGCCTCGCCCTGGCCCTGTCCGGTCTCCCTGTGTCCCGTGTCATGCCGTGTCCCGGCCCAGCTCTTGGCCTGTCTTCCTGTCTCCAGTCCCTGCCATGTCCTGGGTCCCTCGTCCTATTTTGTCTGGTCCTGTCCCTCCGGTCTGTCCTCTGTCCGCTGTCCTGTCTGCCCTTGCGTGCCCCGGAGTGGCACGCTTTGAGGGGGGGTTCTGTCACGTAGGGCAACGCCCCCTCTCGTAGCTGTCACTCTGGGTTCCCTCATGTCCGTGTTCCCTGCCTGTTTGTCCCGCCCTGCTCGTTTGTCTTCGTGTTTCCTTGTTTGTTGTCACGCCCCAGTGTCATTGCCATCACCTGTCCCTAGTTAGTTTCTATGTATAAAGTCCCAGTATTTCCCCAGTCCAGTATCCGTGATTTTGTCTGCTTCGTGCCTTGTGCTTTGTTATACCTGTTCTTCATGAGTATTGTTTCCGCTGCCAGTATTCCTGCCTGTTCCGTGTTTCCCCATAGTGTTAGTACTCTGTCCTATTATGTCTGTTCGCGTTTCATGTCTGGACTGCCTGCCCGTTGTGACCCATGCCTACTATTTCGACTCTGCCTCTGGAATTTCCTTTAATAAATCTCGCTCCTCTCAGCGATTGTTTCCGTCTCCTCGCTCCGTAGCGCGAGCTACGTTACACTCAGGTCACAGGTATCTGTCAAAATTGGACCGCGGACAAATTTAGTTGAGTACGCCTGGTATAAAGAAACACCCCTCAAAAACAGGGGAAGGAACATTTACCTGACCAATTTTAATGTTGCTTTTTGTTTCAGATTTGAAAAGTGCTGGAATTTAGGCTAAATACTTGAAAATGTTTGAAATTGTAACTACTTCATTTCACAACAAATATCTGTCTGACTGAACAGTTTTCTTGTATTACGTTAACAAATACGAGCCTCTTGTAATTCCAGGACAAAACATGAGAGAACGTGAAGACGTTAAGATTGGGCGTTTTGAAAATAAACAACAATTATATAATGTGATAAAAAAGCTAATTATTTCAGATCATTTCGAATATATGTATAAATATTTAACTTAATTAAGTTTAACGTGCTGGGAAATATTGAAATTGACCTTGAAAGTGACGTATAAATGCTTTAATTCCACCTTGTAAAGGTGTATGAACCCTGCAAACGACTTTGTTCATTGCGCTGAAGCGCGCGCGCAAAGTTACAAAATTCGAGAGGTGCACGACCTTGCGAATCGACAGTGCGTGAGGCCCTCCGCCACCGCGATTACATAATTTTTGCCGCGCGAACCCTCGCGCCGCTCGCGCCGCATCAAGTACAAACCTGGCTTAAACCTAGCTTTAAAGCACTTCTACGGCACTTTCAATGTCCATTTAAATATTTCCCAGCTGACTCAGGTTCTCTCTAAGCTCGGGATCTTGAACGGAAAACCTGAATACCCCCCTGTTCAGTCATCTATTTGTTGTGAATTGAAATACAGTTACAATTTCAAGCATTTTCAAGTACTTTAGCCTAAATTCCAGCACTTCACTGGAACACAATGCACAATTAAAATTCGTCACGTAAATTTTCCGCCGTTTGCGGAGGTTCGCGCAAGGTGCAACGTTCACTTGTCGCTGATCACCTACAGTGTTTCTCACACAGCTCACACACACACGTAGGTACGTCCACACGGAATTAACACAAACGTAGCGCTTTCAAAATAAAAGCGTCACAGTTGTATTGCACGCACGACATAGATATTTGTTTCATTTATGATTGGCCTCTCGCAGGCCGGACAGGGACGCACAACGGGCCGGATGTGCCCCGTGGGCCGTAGTTTGTCCAGGTCTGTTCTACACCAATAAAGCTACTTAAAGAGACATTGCATCTTGGCATCCTGCCTTTCTCCTTCACCATTAGTATAACTTATAAGCAGTACTATACAAAAGTCATGGACCACCCTTGATTTAATTATTAATCAAAACAGGCCTCAAGGAAGTCATAATTTTGTATTTCACAGATCGACTGTGTGTAAGATCGGCTGATGCCATGAGAAGACGTCTCAGAGTACATCTCCAGTTATGGCCACAGACTGGCAGCGGCTGCCTTCAGTCACAACTATCAGCGGACTTTTATGTAGAGTCCGGCTTCAAATCACATCCGCCGCACATCCAGACCATAGACACACCTGTCCGATCTTGTTGACTTTCACAGGTATGATTCACTACATCATCCTGATCGTTCTTATGTATGTGACTTGGTGATCAGTAGGTGACTTATTACATCACACTCTCTCTTAAATGAATAAAACTCTCATTAACTACACATTACATTTTTTCTATTTGACCAATTAATGTGAGTTAAATCAGTTTCTCATTTTTATTTTTCTAAATGTCTTATGTGATTGGACCTTTCAACAGACCATCAGTAATACTCACCCACGCTGTCACCTTTATTCATCAGTTGCTCAACATTAAACTAAATAATGCTTATAACAGAACTCTTAGAGCCACAAACTAACAATGACAGGATTCATCTCGGTGAGATGATTCTCCTTATACATCATCTCAGTGAGATGAATCCTGAGAAAGGAGAGAGGTGGTCCCACTAAGGTCCTATTTTGAACCAAGGCTAAAGACTCTGCCACACAGCTAGGATCTTCACTCAATACATAAAAACTGTATTGTCTTTAGAGACAAAAAAGAAACTGCCAGAGTGGCAACAAAACCAAAACAAAACAATTGACTAGAAAGCAAGACCTTCCAAAGTCAGTCTAAATGTTATGTAGACCATGCCAGACTGAAGGTCTCTCTGCTCGTCCTACACACCCATTTAACTGCTAATGGAAAAACAATAATCTTGCATAGGGTATTAATGCTTACAAATCTTTATTTAATATATGCCAAAAGTACAACAGTGGCCAACAACTGATGTGGATCGACGTGATCAGAGAAGAGGAGATCCAAACACCTCCACCTCACAGAGTGTAAGATACTCTTTTCTTCCTGGAATCACAATGTTTATGTAGCGTCCCTCCATCCCCTTACATTCATAGGACAATTTAGTATTAGTATCAGTGGAGAGGATCTCTGCACATCTGGACATGTAGGAAGAGAAGGAAAATTATTACTATTACCAGTAATAATATTATTATGTGTATATTTTTGCGTAAACCTTAGAGTAGTTCACCTTGGGTTATTATTGCCATTGTTGTTCAGACTGTCTCCAATTCTGATTTCAGCTCCTTTCAACCGTTCAGGAAGCTCCTGCCTGTTGGTGACATGAATGGAAAACACTTTGTGTTGTTCCAGCAGATCCAGTCTCCACCAGGGCCCGAAGTCTTGTTCAGTGTGTGTGCAGGAACCATGGCCGTACACACCATCTGGGTTTCCATCAATGGCGTTGGAAGGAAAACCTGTTACATAGAGGCTGGACTGTGTAGCTCTCGCCTTGAGTGCCACATTCTCCCCTGCACAAGGTACAGTGTATTGAAAATGGAGCATGTTGCAGGGAACAATTACAATAAAAAATACAATAAAAAAATAAATAAATACAATAAAAAAATATACACTGTACAAAAATGTTTTTCTAAGGAATCATCAGAGTTGTTTTTCCTAAGGGATCATCTTATATACTAAATGTCTAAACTGAAATTTTGAATATATGAATATCTCGTTTGTCTCCTCTGAGTCACTTTTTAAAATAGATGTGTAGCCTATAAAGTGTTATAGATACTGGAATAATGTATTATAATAGTTTTATATTGCAAACTGTGACTGATTCTATGAGCATGAAAGGTTAAAGAACACAACAACTGTAACTAGGCTCAACTACTGCTATAACCCCTGGCAAAATTATGGAATCACCAGTCTGGGATGAGCACTCATTCAGACATTTTATTCTGTAAAACAAACTCGTGTCACGGTACTGCGGGCCCCCTACTGGTCGCCTCCGTCCACAGCGGCAGTTGTTTTGTTGTTGTTGTGTTGTGTTCGTCCCTCAGGTGGGCGGAGCCTGCAATCTGTCTCACCTGAGGGTGGTTTGTTTGTCTATATATGTGTTGTCTTTGTACCAGTTGACTGCTGGTTATTATATCCCTAATTCGGATCATGTCACGGGTTTTTGGTTTGTGCACTTTCTTCATTAAACCATCCATTTTCTCTGAGATTTGGCGTGATCGCTTCCTTTTTGTTTCGCTCACCCTGCCCGTCACAACTCGGATCAAAAACATGATGCATTAATAAGGTCATTCCAAAGTGCAACTTCTTGGTGTCACGGTGAGGGGGCCGGGTCGCCACCAGAGGGCGCGCAACCCAGCCAGCAGCCGATCCCAGCACACACCCCCGCGCACTCAGCCACTCCCACAGTCGCAATCACCATCATACTGAGCACCTGTTTCTTGTTTACTTTGCACTTCTTAAGCCCGCAGGTCGTCTGGTCCAGTGCTGCACATTGCCACTACGAGCGTCGCTGATCCAAGAGATCCTATACACATATTGTGTGTGCTAAGAGCATTACTTGGGCATCACTGTGTTGTGTTTGCGCTACGAGCATTACTTCTGCATCCCTGTATGCGCTACGAGTTTTACTTGAGTCTGCCGTTTAAAGCCATGGAGAATAAACGTACCTCTGTCTCACCCACGCCTCCGGTTGCCTCTGTTCCGACGCCTTCGGCGTCACAGTTGGCTTTCAGAAACACTAAAAGAAATGATGAAAATCATTGTGGAAACAAAGGAAATGTAACTTTTTGTAACGTACTGATCAGGCAGACAAGGATCCAAGTGCGGAGAATAGCCGCTTTTATTGAAACTACGATCACAGAGCAATCGAACATGTGAGATACTCCGTTCAGGGTGTGTTGTGTAGGAGTATTGTAAATGTAGTCAGGATAGTCCAGGGTCACGCCGGTGAGACAAAATCCAGGAGGTACAGAGGGACTAGGCAGGGAACAAGGTCTAGGAGGAGAGCAGAGGTCGGGACACAGAAAGGCAGTAACATGGAAAGAACGCTTGGTACGTGGCATGGCAACAATACTTCGCAACCCGGAAGAGAGAGGAGGAAGCTTAAATAGTTGCAAAGGGGGAGGGGCAGGGCTTAATTTGAGCCAGATCCTGCCATAACAGGATCCGGGAACTCTTTAATTTTGAAGCATGTCTGCCTCGATCCAGCAACATGCCGCGGTTTGCTGAAAAAATATGGAATACCTCAAACTGTAGGTAGAATATAAGGACACACCCAGTCAATTTCCTTTCCCTAAATGGACACCTGCCTCAGAATAGATCTGCTCGTTAGTCTGCAGGTAAAAACACCTGCAGTCATGACACCTTGGAGGGCTGCTGGACAAAGTGGAGTGGCAAGAACCACGGCTCCAACAAGAGAAATGTCTCTTGAAACAAAAGAGAGGATTGTGAAACTTCTTGAAGAAGGTAACTCTTCACGCATGGTTGCTAAAGATGTGGGCTGTTCACAGTCAGCTGTATCCAAGATATGGACCAAATACAAACATCATGGAATGGTTGTTAAAGCCAAACGTACTGATAGACGAAGAAAGACCTCAAAGTGTCAAGACAATGGCCATTTGTCTTGAAAACGATGAAGTACAACTAAACAGATGAAGTATAAATGGGAGGAAGCTGGAGCCAATGTGTGTGACCGTAAGAAATCGTCTAAAGGAAATGGGATTAATACAGGAAAGTTAAAGAAAACCATCATTGACACCTAAACAGAAAAGAGCAAGACTGCAATGGGCTAAGGAGAGTGTGATAAAGCGCGACCTAAAACTCCTTAAGTGTACGGATGTAGGGAGTCACACTCTATGGGTAGTGTCGGGTGAGGGGCCTTGTGGCCTGGAATAAGTCCGCACAAGAGGTTGAAACTTGATTTTCTTTTGCACCATTAATTATGAGACACCCACAGCTATATACATATTTACAACGCGTGTTCTTGACAACAAATAAAACAGTACTAAATTGACCCTCTTAGTCAGAGTATAGTGATCTGTGACTGCAAAGTCACATAGATCCCACCTGGACATACGTTCCTAGCCTGCTCTCCCGGGCTAGTCTCATCCCGGGCTAGTTACACCCCGTTATATTCCGTCAGCCCCTCCCCAAGAATATTCCATTTACGTTACAGGTGACACATGGACAAAGAATATAAGACATTCTAATTGCTATCAATACATAATTAAATAAACATCTGTGGTCACATATTCGCATGTCACGACATTACTCTCTTTACATAATTTCCATTTTACATGTGCACATACATAATCTGTTTTGTACAGTTTATGTACATCCCTCCTCTTCTACAAAGGTTAAACCTGCCCAGGTAAGTAAAAGCCTGAGCTTTGAACTCTTACTCTTTTGGTCCACTGGGTGCAGACTGGTCACAGGTAAGCATAATCATACTATATATTATATCTATTGGTAATGTGTAGGTCTACATCATCACAGAGAGGCAATCATGGACTGTGGATGACTGGATGAAAGTTATCTTCAGTGATGAGTCAAGAATCTGCATTGGACCAGGTGATGCTGGAACTTTTGTTTGGTGCCGTTCCAGTGAGATTTATAAAGAGGACTGGCTGAAAAAAAACAACCAAATGTCCACAGTGGAAATGACTGGGGAGATGACTGTGGTTAATTCTTCTATCAATGCACAAGTTTACATTGACATTTTGGACAGTTTTCTCATCCCATCATTTGAACAGATGTTTGGAGATGATGAAAAAATTTTCCAAGATGACAATGCATCGTGCCATAGGGCAAAAACAGTGAAGGCATTCTTTGGAGAAAGACACATTCGGTCGATGTCATGGCCTGCAAATAGTCCAGATCTCCACCCAATTGGAAAAAATTATCCACAAAAGGCTCCGACCTGCAAAGCTGATCTGGCAACTGCTATCAAAGAGAGTTGGCACCAAATTGATGAAGAATACTGTTAGTCACTCATCAAGTCCATGCCTCAGAGACTGCCAACCGTTATAAAAGTCAAAGGTGGTGCTAAACTAAATACTAGTGATGTATTTTGAATTTTCTTTTGTTTATCTGTTTTTCATGATTCCATATTTTTTCCCTGTGCTTGCTCAATAAAAGTAAAATTTACTTTGTTTCCACAATGATTTTTTCATTTGTTTTAGTGTTTCTGAAAGCCGACACATTGCACTTTGGAATGACCTTATTATCGCATCATGTTTTTCATCCGAGTTTGTTCTACAGAAAAAAATGTCTGAATGAGTGCTGATCCCAGAGTGATGATTCCATACTTTTTGCCAGGGGTTGTAGTTTAGCATCGTAGGGGTTTAAGAAACTCACCGTGTGGAGTGGGATAACCATAGACTTCAAACTCACAGAGAGTTAGTTGATTTTTTCCGGGTATGACTACACTGACATAACGTCCTGAGACACCTTTCTCAAAGTTGTAGGTGACGGAATGTCCTGCAGTGATGCTAGAAATGACACCTGCCCTGAAGTGTAAGGAAGAATAACATGAGAATGTTTGCAAGTGTGTGTGTCAGTCTATTTTACAGTTCCATACAGCTGTGAGCATCCTCTCACAATGCGTTGTTGTTTCCATTGTTGAGCAAAGAGTTTCCTATGTGAATCTCAGCTCCATTGATCTTGTCGGAACAGCAGTCTTTTCTGTTAGTTACAGTAACAGAGGTTACTGTGTACTCGTCCAGAAGGTCAACCCTCCACCACGGGTCTGTTTGAGTCTTTGTGGCAGTGCAGGATCCATGATTATAGTTTGCATCTCGATTTCCATCTATTGCATTGTAGGCATGGCCTTGTGGTGCCCGAGGGTTATCCACCAAGTCTGACTGCGTGGCTTTGCCATACAGAGCGAGGTTTCTGGCTACAATGAACAGAGGAACTCACTTCAGATTTGTTCAACTGCACAAAACCATCACATGATGTGTGAAAAATGTGAATGTTTGTGTTAAGTGGATACCTTTCATAGACGCTCCATTTGCAACACCAGTAATTGCAAGGGTGCAAAATAGATAAAATATGTAACTTCCCATTACACTAAAAAGGCAACAAAACAAAATAACTATTTATGTACAATATACATTTATTGAGTTAATTCCATGTCAAACAGAAAAGCAAAACATTAATTTGGCTATTCTACACCTCCTTCCCCATATCAGACAATGAAACTGAAAGACTCAAATGGCAAAAATGACTAATTTTTTTAAAATGTATGTAGAAGATATGTATATGTGGAAGAGAAAGAACAACATAATTAAGGAGGAAAGCAAACCTATATGTTACACACCTCCGACTCGAGGTGCTGTACCAGATGTGTTCTGTGAAGACAGAAGAAATAAATACACAGGTTTTGCTTAACTACTTTAGTTGTGTTTAACTTGGCGTCTCTTCTCGAATTATTCAGAGCATTCCCATCACAGTACATTTGTTATGTATGAAATACATATTTGTATACACATGTTCTTGCCTAAATTACATTTGTCTCCTGGATTTTAGCTCATACCTGTCAAGTTTTTGATTTAAAAATTAGGGAAAATTTCCGCTGGTTGCTGCGAGCATTCCCACCAGCCCAACCAAAGTCCAGGACCCCTTATATTTTTACACGAAAGCATAAGGATTAGCACCACTCCACTATGGGAGATAACAGCCAAACATTCAAACTCTTTACAATAATGTAATTTTTCCAAGGTAAAATCCAACTAAATTCTAGGCACATTGGCAAGCTACTCTACAGACAATATAAACAACGTTACTGAGCCATTAAGTCTTAAAATGTGTTTAACAAATTAAAAGCGGACCATCAACAACCCTTGAACCAGATATATTCATTTCAATGAGTATAATTAGTGTGCATTTCGCTTGTTTTAAACTTGACATTCCTATTACTAAAATGGTAATGTAACTCTGTATTTTCATGATTTAATGATAAATTAACCATTGTTTTGAGGTTGTTTATGCATTTTCAGCATTTACCAACCTGTGAAAACAGGAGAAATAAATACACAGGAGAACAGTAGTTGTCTTGGACACTTGGCTTGGTGTCTCTTCTCTATTGATTCAGACTCCCTGTATAACTAGCACTATCCTCCTGTGCAAGTGAGCCCTCTTAGTGGTCAATGGAAGTAACTTACAAAGGCTCTTTTTTTTGGCCCACGTCCACTCCCTTATCTATCAATAGATCAAATAATAGATCTAATAATAACAATTCTGTATAATATAGTGCAAAGTGATAATTATTGGGGTTAGGTGGACCATGAGAAGATAGTATATAGAAAAGAGGGGAAAAGAATAGAGGGGGAGAGAGAGAATAAAAAGGGAAAAGACAGAAGGGCAGGGGATAAAAATATAATATATATATATTATTAAAAAAATAAGTAAATATATATATAAAAAAAAACAACTAGCTCACATGACCACTGCAAAGAAGAGCAGAAAGTGTACCCAAGACATATAGCACAAGGGTCATTCCAGGATTTTGGTACATTTCCTGTCCCACCACTTAAATTTCAAATGTACAAATGTAATAGTACTAAATTACTATTTTTTTTTAACAATGTACTTGTTCTAAGACAAACTGTAAAATTTGGTGGAAAAAGCTCCTTAGATATTATTCAAAAGACCGAATGTAACGTTGGGGTGGTTGCAAAATCAGGGGGCGGACGCACTGGCGCTGGAGAGCTGGACTCAAGGCTACTAGAAGTAGCCATACTGGCTAACCGTGTTGTGTTTGCATGGAGCACTCTACTTTTGCGTGGCATGGTAAACACTAGAACGAACACAACGACTACAGACTAATCAAACATGAATGTGACACATACCCAAGTAAACTCAAAACAACTATATTTACACAAAGCACCTAAGGACGATGAACATACACAAAGAACCAAAACATAAGATTAGAGGCAATACAAAGATACCGGAATCAAACGTGAAACATAACCAAAACAAACAGAAACGAACACCATAAGAATGCTCACAATACACTCAGAAAAAGAAAATACAGAACACGTAGGCTACTTAAACTAGACACGGACTCGCAGGACAATACACTGTTGACATATAACATAAGGAAACGTGACTAAACCTAAACTAACCATATACAACACAAGGCAAACATAACAACTCTGAAACTAACCATATACCACAAGGCAGTAGCAAACCGTGACCATTAAACCTGGGCCCACTCCCATCACCCCCCCCCCCCCCCCGAATCCTAATTAACTGCAATAAAAAAAATAAATAAAATTGAGACGACAGTACAGCTTTAAAAACGCAATAAACAATAACATATGTACTATATAACTTCTTAAGCAAAATGAGGTTCCAACAAAATAAGGTTCACAGCTCCGTGTTCCTCGGGAGCGGAATATGTAAACAAGGTGCGCGAGGACATCAAAGGAATGAATCGAAAATAGCTAGCGGTGGTACGCTAACGATAGCTAGCGTCGCCACAGCGGGTGGAAATTATCATACAGTTAAGCCCGCCGACTAAGAGGAAAGATATGATTAGTCAATTTTGCTGTCATTTGAAACTGGTATTGCGCTGAATTATAACTGCCAGGCCCTCTGTAAACGAACAGTGGGCATCACAGTCCTGATAGGGGGAGACACAAGCTCACAGGCTTCCACTTAACCCCTCACCTTCCAACACAGATTGAATAGACACGGGTGAATAATTTATTTGCTTATATTTTTGTAATTGTTTAGATGGCGATTGTCAAACTGTAAGTAGATAAAATAAAATTGGATAAATTGTATTATATATATTTACGTTTTAAGAATATTTTAGGCCCTCTGAGAGGGCAAAGAGGGCCCTGACGGTTCCCCACTGCCACAAGGCAAACTGTAACACAACAAAGGGAAACTTGACGAAACTGAAATGATCCTTACACACTGAAACTTGAGCAAAGTACACACACCAAACTTTAACACGGAGAACGACACTGAAAGCATAGCACAATAAAGATCTAGATTAGAGGTGTTCCAAAAAATCGATTCATATATCAAAAATTGATTCTCATTTACTACGATTCAGAATCAATTTTAAATGTCCCAAAACACTCCACACTCGTGCGGAAAAGTTTCAAAACAAATGGAGGAAAGATATTCAACCTGTCCCGTCTTCATTTAAGGCAAAAATATGGGTTCATTTTGGTTTTTACCGAATGCCAGGGAAGACCAAACTTGACACAATGTAGCTCGTGTGCAAGGAGTGTGTAACGCCGTGACCACGGGAACGTACACACCGTGTGAAATAATATAGAGAAGGGTGGACCCAAGTGAAATAATATAGAGAAGGGTGGACCCAAGTGCCGGCTCGCAAGAGCAAGACGTTTGATACTTGTCAAATGTATTAGCGAGAGGGAAATGCGCACAGCGACCCAGAACAAACAAAACAACGCAGAAGACTCAATGCACAAAAGAATAGAAACAAAAACTGTGAGGGCACAGAGTAAATAGAAAATACAACGCGTAGAAAATAACACTCAACTGCAGAGAGACGGAAGAAAGAAGCAAAATAACAACAGTAAAAACAAAACCAAGGACGCCAGCAGAAAAATAAAACCCTTCCCAAAAATAAAGGCAAAACGGATAGGAAGAAATACAGGATTGGGAAAACTTGAGATGAGTCAGGAAGCGACGCAGGAGATAGATACTCAAATAAGTAAAGAGAAAGCATAACAGAGAGAGGTGGCGAGACACCATTAAACGAGAAGCAACCACAGAGGAAGCAGGGACCTGGCTGTGTACGGTTACGCCGGTTTAGTCTGGGACTGACTCTGGTGCCCCTAGCAACAGCTGGGAGAACTGCATCCGAGCCAGCCCTGAGAGCTTGCAAAATGAAGCTAAAGAATTTTGGTAACACAACAAAAAGCATTTTATTTTACCAAAGCACATTGTTTTTGTTCATTAAAAGTGAAAGACACTTTATTTTCTGTATTTGTCATTCTGTCTTGCAAAGCAGACTGTAGTAGATCATGCAGATTTTATAGACTGAAGCAGAAATTTTTATAAATCAAATCGTTTTTTGAATCGAAAATCGTTTTGAATTGAAAATCGATTTTGAATCAAATCGTGGCCCCCAAAATCGGAATTGAATCGAATCCTGAGATAGTAAACGATTCCCACCCATAATCTAGATACCTACATTCAAACCAAAGTACAAGCAAGACGTAGAGCGAAACATACAGAACTGAAGCACACGCAAGACCTAACCTTTAACATACGAACTGAAGCAAGACTTAACTTTCAACATTGACCCCCACCGAATACCTGAAACACAAGGAGTAAATACAAACCCAAACAAATCCTAAAACAAGCGACAGCTGAAACCAATGAAACAAAAACAGAGGTGGAACTAAACAGAAGCTGAAAAGACTAGAGGAGGAGGAGCCAGGCTACACAGACAGAGAGGGGGTGGTGCCAGGCGTGACATCGAATACCTTTGGACCACCTCAAAAAATGGCCGTTTTCTCTTGTCCCACACATTGGGTGACCAACTCCTTTGCCAAATTTAACAATTAAAATAAGCTCTAAATAAATTACTTCTTCTTTAATATTGTTGAAATGCATCTCCTTTACTTGTGAAAACAACTTCTTTGGTCTACATTGTATTGCATGTCACAGTTTTTACACTATTAAGTTGTGTTCCACAACATTCGCACAGCCCTGTTACCATAAGGCATTATATCTGGCAGAGAAAGAGTTAACAATATTTGTTTACTGGCACAAAGGAATTTGCATCACAAGGACATTTCCTGCCCACATGGCAAGAAAAATGTGTGCTCTAACAATTTTCAAGGTTTTTTTCCCAAATATGTTTGTCCAAGTTGTGTGTGTCACTCAGTGAATGCAACCCTGTTCCTCATATTGTAAGACTAATATTGAGTAGAGTCAAAATTTACTTTATATACTTATATAACCATATTTGTCCTTGATCTTTCCTTGATCACAACTTAGACTAAATTTGCAACCCTGTTAGTCGCAACTCTGTTACTGCATACCAATTTACATCTAATTAAAAAAAACTGCTTCCATATCTGAGCTTGACGAATCAAACTTTTTGATTGTCTATAACCTGTAGCTAATAAATATATGACTAAAAATGATCAAATTGAAGATCAAATTTTCAGAAATTACCACCCCTGAAATGTACCAAAATCCTGGAACGACCCACAAATGACTGTGATGTATATGTATCTGTGAATATGTGTTTATGTGCAACATAAAAGTGCAGAATAGGATAAATGTACAGAATGTACTTGCCAGCAAGGGTATAAAGCTGCGACAACATTCCCCCAGAGGCCAGAGGTAGGCAGAGAAAGACCCGGGAATCCCACCCACCCACGGCCCCTCCAGGAGCAGTGGAGTCCCAGGGCCACACTTCCCCATGACCCTCGCATGCCTGCCCCAGCGGGCGGGAGAGGGAGACCCCGGACAGCGCCCCCCCAGCCAAGGAGTGCAGGTCCAGAGGAAACAGAGCCCCCCCCCCAGGATGCCGCCCCCTCCACCATGGGCCAGTAGCAAAGCCCCAGCGCCACGTGCCCCCGAGAACCACCCCTACCCGGCAGGAGGAGCCCCAAGCCACCCCGGACCACAACCACCCAGGTGAGTGGGCCAACCGCCATGCCGCAGCACCAAGCTGGGCCCCGGAAATACATACATATACACACCCACAAATGTACTTACACATTCACCCCAATATATACACACGTCCCCATATACCCCCCCCCCTCCAACACATACTCATTCATCTACCTATACAAACGGAGACAAGGACAAAAACAAACATTCATCCGAACTAACACACTCTTCGTGGCGGGGGCAAATGGATGGACCAGCAAGGATCGGCAGCAGCCCCAAGATGCCACCAGCCCAGCCCAGCCCCGCCCCAAGCTTACAAAGGCTCTAGGTTTGAGGCCCGAATGAAAAAGTAAATCACTACAAGCATAAAAAAGAGAATTATTGTGACAACACATTAATTCTGTTAGATAGGGGTCACATATATCTTACGTCACCTATACCTTACCCATACATTACGTCACCTATACATTACGTCACCTATACCTTACATCACCTATACCTTACATCACCTATTCATTACGTCACCTATACCTTACATCACCTATACCTTACGTAACCTATAACTTACATCACCTATACCTTACATCACCTATACATTACGTCACCTATACCTTACATCACTTATACCTTACGTAACCTATAACTTACATCACCTATACATTACATCACCTATACATTACGTCACCTATACCTTACATCACCTATACCTTACGTAACCTATAACTTACATCACCTATACCTTACATCACCTATACCTTACATCACCTATACATTACGTCACCTATACCTTACATCACAATTTGGTCACACCAAATTCTGTTTTCAAAATAGTTTATATAATATATACCAAATTCTATAATCTGTAAATCTATGTAGATTGTATATATTGTACATTTTGCACTTGCTACTTTATTGCACTTCTGGTTAGATGCTAAACTACATTTAGTTGCATTGTACTTGTACATGTGTAATGACAATAAAGTTGAATCTAATCTAATCACCTATACCTTACATAACCTATACCTTACATAACCTATACCTTACATCACCTATTCCTTACATAATAATCATAATAATAATACATTTTATTTGATGGAGCCTTTCAAAAACCCAAGGTCACCTTACAAACAGATCACCTATACATTACCTCACCTATGATTTCTTGTCTTAGTGGTTGAGGAGCTGTGCGATGCCTTGGGAGAAACTGACACAGACACAAGTTTATGTGGAGTGCACACTTCTCAACTTCATACAAACCTGCTTTTATAGCCATAAACCAAAGTACATAATCAACTCAAGGGTGATGAGACTATGGACAAAGTCACAGTCATGCTTAGAAGACTGGAGTAAGTGTGGGCTGATGACTATCAACACTTCCGTCTTGAAGCAGAAGATAAGGACATTTCACAACCAAAAAACATGGTTTTTCATGGAGCCCAAAAATCACATACCAGGACCTCTATACCATCACAAAGTTCACCCAAAGGTCCCTACAAGTGTTGAACACTGGTAACAAAGAGGTGTGAAGATTAGTCTCACTAATCAGATCCTCAAACATAATTAACATAATTAATGTATCTAATGTCTAATGTATCTTCAAAATGATTCAAACACCAGTTAATTTTGCCGTGTTTAAAGGATATACTGTGCTGTGCATCTTTGTCAGAACAGAATTGGTAAAGAACGGTAACTAACTACTTCATGCAGTACATCTCCAAGAAGAGAAAAATCCTTCAGCTTGCATCAGAATCATTTGAGTCTATTGACAAGGACCTAATACGTTTGTCAGATGTTCTAGACATACATGACAGCCATCCCGTTCCTCAGATGTTCTAGATCAGGGGTGCTCATTACGTCGATGTGGAAGTGTCGGTCGATCGCGAAGGAATGTGCGTAGATCGCGTCACATAAAATAGTAGTAGATGAATCGCACATCTGCTCTGACGGTTGTATTTTGATTGACATTCACGGTAGCCAATCTGCAATCCACTCAACAAATTACGTTCGCCACCCCCCCCCCCGCTCAACAAACTACGTTCGCCGCCACCCCGGTAGATCTTTCTGATTTGGTCATCTTATAAGTAGCTCGCAAGCTGAAAACTGTGAGCACCCCTGTTCTAGATATACATGACTGCTATCATGTTCCTCAAAGTGAACTATTGCTCCACTATTGATGAAGTTAGGGTGCAAAGGTCCAGTTCAAACATCAGTGTTTGTCATTGAATGTTGCAATCACGTTAAGCCAAGACCACTGCCATACAGGGACTCTCCCACTAGTCATCCAGCCACCTGCACCGCAAACAGAAATGGATACATTAATGAGAAATAAATGTGTTTTATTGAGAGAGAAGAAATGTGCTGACAAATCAAACTAAACCATTACATCAGAGGTATTTTGCAAATCAAAGTGTCTAGTTTTGATATTACCAAGTTAGAACACTCCATTTAAAAAAACTGTAATTCATTCAATTAAATTAAAATGTGTAGGTTTTCGTATGAATTAAACATTACATCAGCATAATTTACAGAAATGTTATAATTCATTCCATCAATCCAATAATATTTCAAGTTATGCAACAGTAAATAATAACTATAAATAACAATAAATAACTAATTTTAAAGTTACCATGTTCAGAGAATCAAAAACACATCTTTACAGCATGGTAGCACTTGAATCTGTTTACACCCTGATGGTTATTTATAGATAGATAGATAGATAGATAGATAGATAGATAGATAGATAGATAGATAGATAGATAGATAGATAGATAGATAGATAGATAGATAGATAGATAGATAAACATTAATATGAAATGTAATATTAATTATTGATCACGCATTTTACTGCTCCACAGCGACATCTGGTGGGGTCAGGCCAACTGCCACTAATGTAGAGACGATCAGGTAATAGAGCTTCAGTAGTAAATGTATGGAGCTTTTTTAGTGTCACCAGAACCTGAACCTGAAATCATTATTACTTGAAAAAACAGTCTGTGAAATTCATTCAGGTATGAAAAAATTAAAGTTAAAATTCAGGTTCACCTGAAATGGCACCTTGTGGCAGCTGCCACATAATCATGGCACTTAGTGTGGCCAGTGCTGTGTGACTGTGGTCTCCGTTGTCCAGAAACGCCGCCTGCCTCTGCTGACAGACATCTAAAGAGTCTTAGGTGACTCTGCGTATCGGCCACTCGCTTAAATCATCCCGACGAGCCCCGAATCGCCATTTGTTGAAATGAAGATGGTTCATAACTTTTATTTTTTAATTATGTTCAGTGAAAGGTTCTAGTCGACATCCAGCTAGAAAGCTCTAAATTACTAGTTCAGAATACTGTTTAGCGATAACGTCGAATTCAGATTATAGGAGGGTACGCAAATCTACAGTGGTAGACCGTTAACAACAGCACTGTAAATTTAAAGGATTTATAATTATAGATGTATGGATATCAGTGAATGTTCCTCCACACCATCAGCGTAATTTAAACCTCTGCGAGTGAGTGTCATCGCATTTGTAGTATTTGTGCAAATGTAGATAGTTTAGCTTTGTATTGAGGGTCAATTTAGTACTGTTTTATTTGTCCCGAGATGAGACTAGCCCGGGAGAGCAGGCTAGGAACGTATGTCCAGGTGGGCTCTATGTGACTTTGCAGTCAGAGATCACTATACTCTGACTAAGAGGGTCAATTTAGTACTGTTTTATTTGTTGTCAAGAACGCACGTTGTAAATACGTATATAGCTGTGGGTGTCTCATAATTAAAGGTGCAAAAGAAAATCAAGTTTCAACCTCTTGTGCAGACTTATTCCAGGCCACAAGGCCCATCGCCCGACACTACCCATAGAGTGTGACTCCCTACATCCGTACACTTAAGGAGTTTCAGGTCACGCTTTATCACACTCTCCTTAGCCCATTGCAGTCTTGCTCTTTTCTGTTTAGGTGTCAATTATGGTTTTCTTTAACTTTCCTGTATTAATCACATTTCCTTTAAGTGATTTCTTACGGTCACATATACTGGCTCCAGCTTCCTCCCATTTATACTTCATCTGTTTAGTTGTACTTTATCGTTTTCAAGACAAATGGCCTTAAGTTCTTTGTCTTGACGCTTTGAGGTCTTTCTTCGTCTATCAGTACGTTTGGCTTTAACAACCATTCCATGACGTTTGTATTTGGTCCATATCTTGGATACAGCTGACTGTGAACAGCCCACATCTTTAACAACCATGTGTGAAGAGTTACCTTCTTCAAGAAGTTTCACACTCCTCTCTTTTGTTTCTAGAGACATTTCTCTTGTTGGAGTCGTGGTTCTTGCCCCTCCACTTCGTCCAGCAGCCCTCCAAGGTGTCATGACTGCAGGTGTTTTTACCTGCAGACTAACGAGCAGATCTAATCTGAGGCAGGTGTCCATTTAGGGAAAGGAAATTTACTGGGTGTGTCCTTATTTTCTACCTCCAATTTGAGGTATTCCATATTTTTTCCCTATAAATGCTCAATAGCACAGGAATAAAATAGTCAGGAATGATCTCCGTGCAGATGCGGTTCACCTGCTACTCATCGCCCTTCCCCAGGGCTAAATTTGTAAATCAAACGATGCAGGAATGCAAACAGCGTCATGAGACAAACAGCAAACCGCGGCATGTTGCCGGATCGAGGCAGACACGCTTCAAAATTAAAGAGTTCCCGGATCCTGTTACGGCAGGATCCGGCTCAAATTAAGCCCTGCCCCTCCCCCTTTGCAACTATTTAAGCTTCCTCCTCTCTCTTCCGGGTTGCGAAGTATTGTTGCCATGCCACGTACCAAGCGTTCTTTCCATGTTACTGCCTTTCTGTGTACCGACCTCTGCTCTCCTCCTAGACCTCGTTCCCTGCCTAGTCCCGCTGTACCTCCTGGCTTCTATCTCACCGGCGTGACCCTGGACTGTCCTGATTACGTTTACGATACTCCTACACAACACATCCTGAATGGAGTATCTCACCTGTTTGATTGCTCTGTGATCGTTGTTTCAATAAAATTCATTTCAATTCATTGAAAAATCAATGTTTCCACAATGATTTTCATCATTTCTTTTAGTGTTTCTGAAAGCCAACAATTTGCACTTTGGAATAACCTTATTATTGCATCATGTTTTTGATCCGAGTTGTGACGGGCAGGGTGAGCGAAACAAAAAGGAAGCGATCACGCCAAGTCTCCAGGGAGAAGCACCTGCACATAAAGCACACACACACACACACCCACCAACACAAAACACACATGCGCACTTACCCTGATCCCCCTACCATGGGGGAGGGGTCTCCATCCTAACTCAGGAGAACCCCCAACTTACCTGGTCAGGGCCTCTCTCAGGAGCAACACCCTCCGTGCCATACCCCGTGGCACGGGACCACAGCTGGTCCCCCCCCCCCCCCAAACACACATTTAAGGGGAGGAACATGCGTGGCATTACATTAAACAAAGCACAAGCACGCTAGGACAACACACACGCAAAGACAAGAAAAACAAAGAATTGTGTGCAAATAACAAACGGACGAGACCCACACGTGCGTGCTCGCTTACACCCAAGAGTGACGCGCCGTTCAAGTACGCAGTCGCTCCCCCACTCAAAACACAAGACGAAAGGGGAGCGAGGCGACAGTGACGAGCGGCAACCGCGTCACACGCGAAACATTTAACACAAACCCAAGCGAGCAACGCACACAGATCCACACGACCATTCACATTAACACAACAAACAACAACCATACAACAAGAAGAGCCTTCCCAGGGAAGACGCCTGTTCGTTTGTTTGAAGACACAACACTTCACACAACACTGAAGCACGGCGGAACTCTTCAAATGAACAAACATGAAGAGTTTTCCCAGGAAGACGCCCTGGTCCTCGCCGTGCCACACGAACACACACACAACACATAAGCACGGCGGAACTCCTCAAACAAAACACCACGCAGACAAACACTTACCACGAGACATAACCACGAGCAAAGGAGAAAGAAAAGGAGACTGGCGGCTTCCGAAAGCGGCTGGTCATTCTGTGACGGGCAGGGTGAGTGAAATAAAATGGAAGCGATCACGCCAAGTCTCAGGGAAAAAGGATGGTTTAAACTAGGACTACCAGCATTTTCATTCCACACTTTTTCTACCTGGTCTCCACCAGGGGGCAGTTCTGGGGACATTTGCATTCCATTAGGCCACCCTTTGTTATGTACATGCAGCCACTTATATGTAGACGGGTGGGGGGGGGGCGGGGGGTGATGGTGTGAACCATCAGTTCATTGTTCTGCTGCATGTGTTCACTGACTCAGATAGAGAAGAAAAAACTCTGGCCTCCCCTTGGGGAGATTGTCTGTGTGGGTACATATATGAGTAAATTTATGTTGGGATGAAGGTGTGTGGGTGTATGTGTGTGTGGGTGTATATGTGTTTGGGTGAATATGGATGTCCAATGTAGCAGCAGTTGGTGAACCGTTGCAGTGGTCATTTGAGCTGTGTTCTTTATGTCCTTCCCTTTTTATAAATAATAATAATAATAATATTCTTTATTTGTATAGCACCTTTCATACATACATGCAACTCAAAGTGCTAAAAACTACTGAAAATAAGGTAAAAAAATTACTTGTCTCTCCCCCTCATTTCTATCCTGTCCTGTATGGTGGAGACTGGGAACAGGCTGAACTACTCTCTGCAGTGGGGGTGGTGGGACACCACATTTTAGGCTGTTATAGTTGGTGATTGTGTAAGGCACCTCTTCCTGTACTCTTTACTGTATTTTAGACATTGAGGGCTTTTGAGGGGACGGTGTGGATGAACACTGACCAGTGGCTGACCATGAACACTGAACACTGACCCTCTTTTCTCTCCCTCCTCCTCTTTTCTCTGTATGGCCCACCTAACCTCAATTATTTTTATTACTATTGTACTGTATTTTACAGAATTGTTTTCTTTTGATTCTTACATAAAAATAAAGTTGTCCTCCAAAGATGGGGGGGCAAAAAAAAGAGAGTAGTGACTCTGAAATCTCTTCTGGTAAGATTGTTGTTGTGTTTTTGGAAGAGACACATTGTAAAAAGTACCATCTTGATAAGTTAAAATTGCTCAAGATTACTATTCTATTTCAAGTAGCTGAGGGTTTTTGTATAAATTTGTGTAAAAATATCTTTACCTATTGGCAGTTTTTCAAAAGACAAAAACTACTGAAAATAAGTAAAAAAAAATCTGTGCCATTTTGAATAATCAATATGCCACTTATATGTCACTATAATTCAAATATTATGTTTGTGACTTCTGACTTCTTCTGACTTTGTGACTTCTTGCAAGAAAGCTTGCAGTCTCTTGTGGCAGGCAGCCAAAGGTGTGTATTGAAGCAGCCACCACCCACACCTGAGACACGCCTAATTTACACAACACTGGAGGTAAGGAGGGCTCATCACACCTCCCAACCTCTGCCTTTTGGAAATGCTGTGGTACATGGCAGGGATGACTGCCTTTTGGCCACTAATAAACTAGTATTTTTATACTTTTAAAAGAAACCCTGCACAGGCTAGTTTAAATCGATTTTGCTCGTATCTCTGTAATATTGCCGTCATCGCCTTCACTTCAAGACTGTGATTCTCTTTTCTGCCAGCGGGTGTTGCAAAGATTCGCATGTCATTTAATATTTAGTATAACTAAATAAAGATCAATAGTTTTCAAAACTAAATTAATCACAAAGTTCAAACTGATTATGTGTAAAGAAAAAAACGGAATTCGTCCGTTGAACGAAAGTGAAAGTGTTTTACTTTACCAAAGTCTTAAAATATATACTCTCTCTTTCTTGTTTATCAGTGTCCACTTTTATAGTGTGACGTGTAACTGACATATTTAGTTTTGCATAATACCACAATACCACATCTCTCTACAACACCAGACTGTGTTTATGTTAATGTACATTATTTATGCTGCTGAAAGCCTTTGTTGAGTTCTGGCTCCATCTAGTGGTTAATTATGTGATTGACAGTAATTCTGAGTGGAGACCTTGGAGTCAGAATCAGAGTTGACTGTGGAGTCTGAGTTGACTGTTTTGGTCTTTGGGTGACAACAGCTGAACTAAATGTGGGGAACCTGTGTAAGGTAGGAACACAGATTTAAAAGACCAGAACCATTTCACATATGAACAGGTATTCACACACAAACAGGTCAAGATCTTTATGAGCCTTTGTTCACATAATCGAGCAGCAACCACATTTCTCCTAGTGAGGAAAAACTAAAAAATAAATGTTTGAACAGCAGGGGGCGGTGTTTCCTCCTGCTAATCTTGCTGGTCTAACGCTGGTGTCATTTTTATTATTACCACTGACCAGTGGCATGCACACATAGACATCAGGTGGTGCTAAAGCACCACAAACTCTGCCCTTTATCAACGAAAGTGCCCTTTTAAAACTTCGGTTTTTTTAAATCATTTTACTGAGGTCGGTTTGAAATCATCTTTTGAAAACCTGAGCGATTAAAAACAATGCCCTGAAATGAGCCACCACCTCGCACACACCCGACCTCTCTATTCCTTTAACACCAGATGCGCTGCAGCAGCAGTTCAGTTCAGCGAGTGGAAGGAAGCGTCTTCAGCACAGCACGCACGGTCACAGATAGACTTCTTCTCCCGTCCCCACCAGCCAGGTCACATACACATCAAGTACACATTTACCGTTTGCCCTCTAAGCCCAACGTGAAATCATTTTGTTGTGCAGTAAAATGTCTCATACAGCACCAAACTACTAAGCATTTTTAGCCGACTGGTCACCTGATAAACTAGTCGCTTTAGCCCAAATCAATGATAGATAACGTGAGGACGACCACATACAAATAATTAAGGTAGAGTTTGCAAATCTTTGTGTTAAGCTGTATGTTATCTGTTGTATAGGTTTTGTTAGGCAACATAAATTAACACATTCGTTTGTGAAAGAAGAAACGGGAAGTTCCCCATTACCTGTGAAAAATGCCCATCTGCATTCATGTAATGACAACAGTCAGTAGCCTATAACTCCTTCTCGTACTTTTTGGTCTTTTTACTGTCTTAATTGTAGGCCTATATTGATTTAAATTGCAAAATATATGCAACAAGGCCTGCAGACAGTGGAGGGTAAACAGAAGTTAACTGAAGGACATGACTGTATATAATATTGGATATGAATTATATCAGTTGGCTGCGTGACTTTTTTCCGTTGAAAACTCACGTTTAGAGAATGTTACAAATAAAAGTCAAATTTCATTCAACATGTGCTTGTAGTTTTTTTTTATTTGCACTAAAAAGTGCCCTTTACCCCCACGAAATATCATCCACGAAATCAGTTAGTCTTAAAGTATGCTATTTCTACACTGAAATTAGGCAAATTAAGAAGTGTACATTAAACACAATATTAAATGAATATAAGTAATGAGTAAATTAAACTGTAAGTCAAGGTTTGTGAGTTACACAGTGTAGATTAAAACAAGGTAAATAGAACAGTGCGAGTTACACAGTGTAGATTAAACACAGTAAATGGAACAGTGTGAGTTACACAGTGTAGATTAAGACACAGTAAATGGAATAGTGTGAGTTACACAGTGTATATTAAAACACAGTAAATGGAACAGTGTGAGTTACACAGTGTAGATTAAAACACAGAAAATGGAACAGTGTGAGTTAAACAGTGTAGATTAAAACACAGTAAATGGAACAGTGTGAGTTACACAGTGTAGATTAAAACACAGTAAATGGAACAGTGTGAGTTACACAGTGTAGATTAAAACACAGTAAATGGAACAGTGTGAGTTAAACAGTGTAGATTAAAACACAGTAAATGGAACAGTGTGAGTTACACAGTGTAGATTAAAACACAGTAAATGGAACAGTGTGAGTTAAACAGTGTAGATTAAAACACAGTAAATGGAACAGTGTGAGTTACACAGTGTAGATTAAAACACAGTAAATGGAACAGTGTGAGTTACACAGTGTACATTAAAACAGTGGAACAGTGTAAATGAAACACAGCAAACGAAGGCACATTGTGATCTCTGGGTAGGACTGAGATGCTGGGAATGATGCCTGTTGATTGGTGGATGGAGATCATGTGATCTTGAGCTCAGCGTTTGTTGTTCAGAATTCTTGTCTCACACAGAACCTGCTGTAATGATCATGACCTGTAGTACACACACACACACACACACATACACACACACACGCACGCACGCGCACAAACGCACACACACACGCACGCACACACACGCACACACACACACACACACATAACATGAGGAGTGAACAGGCCTGTTCCTATGAGATGCTCTTGAGTTACTGGTTACCCACTTTGTCACCCGTAAACTCTCATTAATTAGATATTAATTAACCTGCATGAAATATTTCTGCACCTGCAACACAACATGACCAAATTCATCAGTGTACCTTTAATTGTGAGACTGAAGTTCCTGTGTTGATTGTGATTAAACCAGCATGAATATAATCCACTATCCTCTTCAGTCAGGTCTGAGATCAGCAGAGAGAGATTTCTTGGAGATCCCTCATTAAATCTCTGAACTCTGCCACTGTAGCGGGGACTGAGTTGAGTAGAGTGGAGATCTTCATGGTGTGGTGATCTCCACTTCACTCTCCAATCTCCACTCCACCATTCACTCATATAAGTGCAGGAGCAGGACAGGAACACAGACTCTCCTACAGATCTACTGACCTCAACATGCTGCTTATTCTCTGATAGACTGCAGCCTGGAGAGAGAGAGAGAGAGAGAGAGAGAGAAAGAGAGAGAGAGAGAGAGAGAGAGAGAGAGAGAGAGAGAGAATGAGAGAGAGAAAAAGAGAGGGAGGAAGAGGGGGATAGAGAGAATGAGAGAGGGCGGTAGAGAGAAAAAAAATTTTTACAAGGTCTCTCCTTAATTTCCAGCTATGCTTCATGCATTTACAAAAACATTGTATGTTGACAGATATGTTGACATACATATGTCATGTATGTTCTGTTATTACAGTCATGTTGTTCATATTTTGAACTTTTAGTATTTAACATTTTTTTTTATGACTGAAGGAAATGAAATACTTAAACTTGTAATGATACACTGTTAAATACTGTAATATAGTAATGTAGCCAGGTGGTGAGCAGTATGCTCTCTTTTTCTTTAAAAAGAGTACTGGCCCTTTAAAACTCACCCTGCCCATGAGTGCATGCGGGGGTTGTTACGCATGCGCTGTGAGTATTCCGGACAGAGAACACGGGTTGAGCAGAAGTGTGTACAAGTTTAAAGCAGCTGTGGTGATATTTTTGTTAATATTTGAATTTATGTGGACATTTTGGTTGGAAAACAATTGTAAGTATGTGTATGTATTTTCTCTAGTGATGGCAAAACGAGGCTTCATGAACCAATGGGGCTTTCCATCTAAAAGGTTCACCAAAAGGTTCATTACCCGAAGCCTCGTTGACTCGTTCTCACTAGTGACACCTGCTGTGCAAAAGGATTTATGACAGACTCAATTAATTCTGAGTCAGAGAAAACTGGAATGTCTGTGTATAAAATAAAATATTTTTGCCACGTCCCAGTGAATATAAAAGTGTGTTTTTACATGGAAATATTATTATTTGAGTGATGTGATGTTGAACAAGTATACTTAAAATAAACGCTTGTGGAACTGGGAGTACAAGAGTGCTTATGGAACTGAAAGACAGGAAACTGCAACAGATGGAACAAATATAAATTACTGATTTTTATTTTTTTTAAAGAAACTTTTTAACAGTGTTGGGGTTGAGTCGATTCCTTTTCTTAGACGCCTTAGAAGTCTACCTAGCTTACAACTAGCTTAAAGTCTATAATAATACGAATAATAAATAATAGCTGATCTAATCTATGTTATAACAGAACTTTAACCACTAACTCTAACTAATTAACCAATGCACACCTCTCACAACACCAACTTAAAACCCACAAAGGGCCGCAAGGCTCAAACTAGAGTCCTGCACCGGGTTGGGTACGGGTACAGGCAAATAGATGCTGAAACGGGTGGGTTTTACACGTACCGCAATTTAACGGGTGGGTATGCGGGCGGGTAAGTTAAATACGGGCCACCTAAGGACGAATCGTTCGATGTTCTTTTGTGGTGGAAAGAACACCAAGACGATTTCCCCAACCTGGCAACAACTGCCCGAAGTGTCCTCTCAATCCCGAGGTAGAGATTTTTCTCCATCTCTATCCCCGCATCCAGCGCTGCGAGTGAGAGATTTTTCCTCCGCTGGTTTTGTGATACAAGAGCGCAGAACGCAGCTCAAACGTGGGACTGTGGACGATATACTGTTCCTGCACAGTAACCTAGGATAGATTTGTGACCCTTTGCGATTTTATTTAGTTGTTATACTGGCATTTGTTCCCTCTCGTTTTGCATTGTGTTATGGCACCGGTTGGCTACATAAATTGTCTTGCGTTTTACCAGTTGCTACTTTTAGATAGGAATACTGTTCCTGCACAGCAACATTAGATTTTATTTTGTGTTGTACTGACGTTTTTTCAGAGGCGCATTGAAAAATAAAGTGCTCTATAAGAATACTTTCGATTTGTGTGATTTTTTACGGGCACGGGTGGGTAACGGGTAGAATATTAACGGGTCCGGCCGGGTACGGATTTAACTTTGGAATAGCCACGGGTTCGCGGGTGGGTGGGTGCTGTACTCTGCGGATATAGGTGGGTGCGGGTCTCAAAAAACGGACCTGCGCAGGACTCTGGCTCAAACCCGCTTTATGTGGTTGTGACACTCAAAATGAAACGATGACGTAACCCACTGAATCCGAGGCCTCGTTTGTCATCAGTCATGTGATTTTTACGGTAATGACACACGCCTCGAACCGGGGCTTCATCTGGCATGCCCCTTTTTGCTCGATACAGGCTCCGAGGCATCGCTTCAAATGTCACATCACTAATTTTCTCTAATGTGTTTGTTAGCGATGTCGTTATATTTAGTTAGGATGGGATGGGATTTTTTTAGGCAGTTAATCGTTTTTTGTACATGTGGGCACACTATGTTGTTGCATAATGTTAGCTTATCGATTTAGTGAAAAATATGTGACATTGTTGGTGCAATGTGATTTACGTGTTTTGTCCCTAAAAGTATATTGTAAACTATGTAGGGAGATTTTGTTCATGAAGAAATACCCATCTGTGTTAGAGATTTCTGCCCCGCGGACCACGTGAGTAGTTGTTAATTAATTGCAATCTTTATCGTGGCTCATCTTATATTTTTTCTTTGTCATTTGTTTTCTACAGTAGCCGCTACCGTATTATTTTGGGCTAGTATTTGTATAAAGATTAGGTTGTGGGTTAATATTTTATTTTATTTTTTACCTTCTTGCTAGGAGGCAAAGCTAGGTCCTAACACCTGCAAACTTTTCATTTGGTTTACAAGTTTTTGCCAGAATAAAAAAAAACACCCAAACAACATTTTCAGTTGGGTATTCTTATGTAGCCTATACAGAAAGGCCCACAGTAAGTAAGTATTTATTTATATAGCACTTTTCCAAGTAGGCCTACAAAGTGCTTTACAAAAAATACAAGCATAAAAAACACTACATAAAACACTACATAAAAACAAATAAGACATCATCACAACCACATGCATAAAAAAATGCTAGCCATGACCAACCTCAAATGCTACGCTGTACAGGTATGTCTTTAGTCTTTTTTTTTAAACAACTCCTTAGACCCAGCAAGTTTAATGTCTAATTCCAAATGACCATTCCAAAGTTTCGGAGCACATACAGCAACAGCACAATCCCCCTTGAGTTTTCTCTTAGTCATTGGAACTACTAAAAGCCCTTGGTTAGAGGACCTCAGTGACCTAGCATTAGAATAAGGGACTAATAGATCAGAAATATATAATGGTCCATCCCCATGCAAGGCTTGGTATGTTAAAACCAGAATCTTAAAATCAATCCTTTGGGCAACAGGCAGCCAATGCAGTGAAGCCAACACAGGTGTGATATGCTCTCTTCTTTTGGCACCAGTAAGCACTCGAGCTGCTGCATTCTGGACCAGCTGCAACCGTGTCATAGCTCCTTGACTAAGACACGTAAATAAGGCATTACAGTAATCAAGGCGTGATGATACGAAAGCATGAATAATTCTTTCTGTGTCTTGGAACGAAAGCATTTTCCTAATTTTTGCTATATTTTTCAGTCGAAAGTAGCAGCTCGGAACCAGCTTCCTTATATGCACTGAAAATTTTAACTCAGTCAAAAATTTCTCTCAAATTCCTAGGATAAGAATTGATCTGTAAAGCCAGTGGGCCAATTTCCTTCTTTACGTCCCCTATCACGTTTGGAGGGCCAAAAATCAACACTGTTTTTCCTTCATTTAACTTGAGTAAATTACAGGCCAGCCAATCCTTAATGCTCTGAATGCTCTGAATCAGTTGGACTCCTCAATCTACTGAAATCATCTTTTTATAGATAAATAGAGCTGTATATCATCAGCATAAAAATTATAAGAAATATTAAAACGGCTTATCAAATTTCCCAAAGAAAGCATATATAATAAAATTAAAATAGGACCAAGCACTGATCCCTGTGGAACTCCACAGGAAATAGCAGCACAAGAGGACAGATTGTCACCAACAGACACCATAAATTTTCTGTTTGATAAATATGACACAAACCGCTCCAACGCAGTCCCTGATATTCCCACCCATTCTTGCAGCCTATCTATTAAAACACTATGTTCTACAGTGTTGAACGCTGCACTAATATCCAACAACACTAAAACAGACACATCTCCAGCATCAGCATTCATCAGGATATCATTTACAATCCTCACCAGGGCTGTCTCTGTGCTATGTTTATATCTAAAACCTGACTGAAACTTATCAAAAATACCCTTCTCTTCTAAAGTAGCCAAAAGCTGATTAGCAACCACTTTCTCCAGTATTTTTGAGACAAAAGGTAACTTTGAGATTGGTCTATAATTTACACAGTCTGTAGTATCAAGACCAGTTTTTTTAAGAATAGGCTGCACCATCGCTAGCTTAATACTGGTATATAAATCACTTAATTGTATAGTTGATCTATATATAATATGTTATATTTTGTTTGCAGTTGTCACGGTAGGCCGGTCCCAGAGCGCAAGGGAGACACCCACTCCCAAAACACACCTACACAGAGACACGCCCCAGCTCACAGTCCCCACCCACTGACACACCTACACAAGGACACGCCCCAGCTCACAGTCCCCACCTACTGACACACCTATACAAGGACACGCCCCCACTCACAGTCCCCACCCACTGACACACCTACACAAGGACACGCCCATGCTCACTGTACTCCACCTACTGACACACCTACACAAGGACACGCCCCTGCTCACAGTCCCCACCCACTGACACACCTACACAAGGACACACCCCCACTCACAGTCACAAGTGTGTATGAAAGGTGCTGTAGAAATAAACTTGCCTTGACTTGCCTACATTGTCATTTTGTGTTTTTGTGCAGTTTGTTGTTTTAATGTTCAGTTGACAAAAAGAAAAACCTTTCCAGCATGTGTCCATAGACATAAACCATCTGAACACTTCCAAACTGCCTCTACACACTGCTGGAACTGGGATGTGAGTGACTCACCTCTAACGTTTAGGTGGACATATGAAGACTCTCCACACCAGTACTGTCCAGTGTCTTCTTCATTGAGGTTTGAGATGAGCAGGGAGAAGTTACTGGAGGGTGTTTGATCAAATATGAAGACTCTGCCCCTGTAGCGTCCTGCCTCATTAGACACCACAGTGTGATCTGTAGACGGTAGAGTTTTGTAGGTCCAACCGAAAGGGCCATGTTTAAGATAATAGCGTCCTGCCTCATTAGCCAACACAGTAGTGTGATCTGTAGACTGAGGTGAAGATCTAAAGGTCCATGTGACTCCCTCAGTGATAGTGTCATGATCGTCTAGATAACGGCAGGGCAGCAGTACAGACTCTCCTGGAGAACAAGTGACTTGGTTTTGTTCCATCCTGGTGCAACCTGCAGAAGACACAGTGCAATAAAACCATCATCACCTTCTACCTGCAGTGTACCACACATTCATTACTTCATTCAGTGATCTCTAATGCACTGTTCTGTGAGTGGAGGAGGAACTGATGTTGGAACAGACGGTACCAGACAAGACAAGAACACAGAGCAGAATGAAGAACATGGAGTCTGGTCTGTTAGAGACACAGTCTGGTCTGTTGGGGACACAGTTTGGTCTGTTATGGACACAATCTGCTCCGTTAGGGACACAGTCGATGTATCAAAAACGATCAGGAAGTAACAAACTGGCAGAAAGTGCGTAAAGAAGGACGGGGGTGTGTGGAGATCAGACGTCTCTCACGATGTGAAGACAAACAGACACCACAACAACATCCAGCAAGGACAGTGTGTCCCAGTGAAGAACTTTGTGAAGGTTTGTAATGAACAAGGAGAGCTGAGAAGATTCACTGTGTGGAGGAGGATGACCAGGATGAATCTACAGATGATCATGAGATCAGTTTAACACACACACGAACACACACACACACACACACACACACACACACACACACACACACACACACACACACACAGAACACAGAACAGAGACACCACAACACACGTTCACATAGTGGACACACACACACACACACACACAACACAGACACCACAACAAACGTTCACATAGTGGACACACACACGCACAGAACAGAGACACCACAACACACGTTCACATAGTGGACACACACACACACACACACAGAACAGAGACACCACAACACACGTTCACATAGTGGACACGCGCACACACACACAGAACACAGACACCACAACACACGTTCACATAGTGAACACACATAGGGCTGTGACGGTAATGATTTTTACTTACCACGGTGAGAGAGCAACGCCCCCCCCCCCAACAAAAAAAAACCAAAACAAAATAATAAAATAAATAAATTATAATTTATAAATAAAAACATGCACTTTTAACAAAAACTTTATTCGTCGTAAAGTATGGCCGTAATCAGTGGCGTGCAGACATAGACATCAGGGGCCTCATTTATAAAGGGTGCGTACGCACAAAAAGGGGCCTGAAATGTGCGTACGCTTCATCTCACGTAAGATCTGTGATTTATAAAAAAAAATACTTGGCGTGAAAATGAGCGTATATTTAAGCAAAGTTTGAGGCATCCGTATCCCTTCAATAGATTGCGGAGAGAGCGGGAATTAGTGACATCCATGTGGTAAGGTAGGGAATTGCAAGTAAATGCACAAGCCTTCATTTCTTCCGCTTATTAGTTCATAGTGCATAAATCAAGAGTAAGGACGGAAGATTAAGGAAAATTAAGCATCACTTGTTTAATTATGTTTTTGGTCTGCATGTATAGTTTATGTATGTATCTTATTCTGCATTATATGCATATGTACTATTATCTTTCTACTAACTTGGGTATTTCACTCTGTAGTTTATTTAAATTGTATTTGTATTATCTGTTTTGTCTCACAGTTTTAAAAACTATTATTATTATTATTATTGCAACAAATTATACTGTATAATAAAGAGAGAGGAAAGATGTTAAGGGCTGGTAATAGTTGCATATAATTACGAGCATAAACAGCTGTACGTAATGGCATAAAATAGCAGCTCTATAAATAGGCAGAAAAGAGTGAAGCACTGTCTGTCATAATGGCGTTTTTGGCATTACTTGAAGACTAGCCAACCGACAAATACGGCGACAACGTGTTTTCAGAGATCAAGAAGATTTTTTTGCGAATGATGATGACTGGTTAATGAGCCGATTTAGGTTTCCAAGAGCCATTCTGTCACGTATGGCTGCGCCCCCCTCCCTTTGCTGTCACTCCAGTGTCTCTGTTCCTCGTGGTCCTGTTGTTCTTTGCCCGTTAGCCCCGCCTTGCTTGTCTGTTGCCCCGGTTTCTGTCTGTCTGCCACGCCCGTGTCATCATCGTCCTCACCTGTGTCTTGTTAGTTCTGTGTTCATATAGTCCCTGTAATTCCCCAGTCTGTTTATCGGTGGTTTTGTGCATTCATGTGTTTTGTTCCTGATCCCATGCTTTTGTGTTTCTGTGTTCATGCCAGTAGATCCCGTTATTCAGACCCTCCAGAAAGTCGCGATGTTGCGATTTGCAACTTCAACGCAACTTCAAGCAAACCCCGCAAATTCAGGGCGGTGTTGCAACTTCAGCCAATCACCGCAACTTTCCCGCAAATTTGACCAATCACTGATGTCGTCTTGATGTGACGTCGACAAACTCTCGCCTTACTTCCGTATATACGTTCAAGAGGAGCAGACTGAAAGCAGCATGAGCGACAAAAATAACGGCAAAAAGATCGGGAAAAGCAGTATCCCGGTACACTACATGAAAGCGGGGATAAACTGTCCAGATCCGACCCGCGAATTGATTATCTATGGCCCCCTGGATGATATTTAATTACTATTAGAACCGGCCCGCAGGCCACAGCCGCCCGATGGTGTTTTGCACGCACAAACACTACATTCCCCACAATGCAACGGTAGCCCGTGAAGTCACTGCAGCTCATGCAAGCGGTGAGGGTCTGAGATAAAGTTTATAAGTTTAAACTTTAAATTGAGATAAAGTTTAAAGTCAGAGATAAAGTTTATTTATCTCTGATCCATATCTATGAGTTACTAGTTCGCTCTGGCGCCAACCATTGGCGATCGATCTCGATATAATACTTAATTTGTGTCCATTTTACAGGCCGCCCGGTAACAACTTACGTTCGCTAACCCCGCCCCCCCCGTCAACAATTAATGTTCGCCACCCCCACCAGGTTCAAATCTCACTTCAAGCGATCTTGAAATGTTGGCAACCCTGAATAATTAGGTAAATAGATAATTAAAATGGACTACTAAATAGAGGAAACCATACAACATTTACTCCCTATTGTAATGTACTCACAAAAAAGCAAAAAAACACCGCAACTTCCATCGCAATTTTTTTGAAAAACACCCGCAACATCAAACATTTTAGCCCGCAACAATCACAAAAAAGGCCCGCGAAATCCTGGTGGGACTGGTTATTGTGAGTGCTTCACGTTTGCTGCCCCGTCGACCTGAGTTATCTGTTTGTTTCAGTTGTTCTGCGTTTTGAGTATTCAGTTTGTCATGTCTCTCCGTGTTTCATGTTTGGACTCCCTTTCGGATTTGACCAACGCCTTTCTGTTTGACCCTGAGTTTGGTATTCCCTTTATTAAATCTCGCTCTCCTCAGCGTTTGTGTCCGCCTCCTCACTCCGCAGTGCGTGTGTGCCGAGTTGGGGTCAGATTTACAGAGACCCACGTTACGGAATCAGGCTGTACATGTACACTTACAGTTGCTAACAACCCTTGGATTCCTGGCGACAGGTAGTTTTCAGAGAGAATTAGCTGACAGGTCAGGAATCTCTCAACCATCTCCAGCTCCATAATGCCAGCTGTATTAGTTGGCATAATCAGATTGACAAGTCGGTACATCAGATTTTCTTACACTGCAAATGAACAGGTTAAAATCAAAGCGCAATTTGCAGCAGTGGCCGGTTTCCCCAATGTAATCGGAGCAATTGACTGCACTCATGTTGCTATAAGAGCGCCGAGCCAGAATGAAGCTGCTTTCATCAACCGAAAGCAGTCTCATTCTATAAACGTACAGGTTATTTGTGATGCGACCATGGTTTTAACCAATGTGGTTGCTCGATGGCCTGGAACAACACATGATTCCTTTATTCTGAGGAATAGTAGTGTAGGAAACCAGCTTGAAAATTGAGCTGTATCGGATGGTTGGCTTCTTGTAAGTAAAAATTTACTGGTCATTTTGAGATTTTGATATTGCATATACTAAGAAAAATTTGCTTACCCCATTGGCAGATATCTTTTTTTTCTTCAAATAAGCATATACGTTTATAAATAACATTTTGTGTAGTTTTTGCCAATGGATTGTTTTTTCAGTGTACGTGCAATAATCTATTAGCAGCCTTATTTCTGCACCATTTTTATAGGCGACAGTGGCTATCCCCTTCAGCGCTGGCTTCTCACTCCATTCCTCAACCCACAGAGCAGAGAACAAAGACGCTACAATGATGCACACGCTCTGTGGCGCTCTGTTGTGGAGCGCACCATCGGGCTGCTAAAAGGCTGATGGCGTTGTTTAGATGCATCAGGTGGTAGACTGCTTTACCGGCCAGAAAAAGTTTGCCAGATTGTGAGAGCATGTGCTGTACTACACAATATAGCACAGAAGAATGGCCTTCCCGTTAGCTGCCAACCAACCCGAGGACCCTGAAGCAGATCCACACCCAGACTCTCTTAATCCCCAAGCGGCCAGACTGTGCGAGGATGTGATGCTTCGATTATAAATAACTGAAGATAAACGCAAAGGTATGTTTTATATTTCAGATAGTACCCCCTTTATTTCTCGCATCTCAGTTGTTAGCCTGTCAATTGCTGCAATTGTGCTGATTTGTGTTTGCAGCACAGCTTCTGTGAGAACGCGGCCACTGCTGGGGGTACGTGGGGCACCAGAGACGCCGAAGGGGGTACGTGGGGCACCAGAGACGCCAAAGGGGGTACGTGGGGCACCGGAGACGCCGCTGGGGCCGGGTTGGCAGTCTTCTGCTTCATGGCCACTCTCAACAACCATAGTCCCCTTTTTAAATAAGGCAGTTAAATAGTTCAATAAACAATTCTAAGAAGAAATCTTAGTTTTGTGTCTTTTTTAAAATAACATATATATATATATACTGCTCAAAAAATAAAGGGAACACTCAAATAACACAATATAACTCCAAGTAAATCAAACTTCTGTGAAATCAAACTGTCCACTTAGGAAGCAACACTGATTGACAATCAATTTCACCTGCTGTTGTGCAAATGGAATAGACAACAGGTGGAAATTATTGGCAATTAGCAAGACAACCCCTTTATAGGAGTGGTTCTGGTCACTTGTTTTAGTCACTTTTGAATGTTGGTGGTGCTTTCACACTCGTGGTAGCATGAGACGGACTCTACAACCCACACAAGTGGC